>NW_011966946.1:73236-88858 GCF_000949405.1 Vollenhovia emeryi | reverse complement strand
CATTTTCCGATTAATTGTTAACCAGAGGTTAGTCGACTCCCTGTAGTCCCTGTCTCTTCTCAGATAACAACATAGAAAAGATGGAGAGTCGACTAACTTCTGGTTAACAGTTGACCAGAAAATGAAAAACTGGACCTAAGAGAGGTAAATTAAAAGTTAAAAGTTGCCGATAAAATAAAACTAAATTCAGTTAAAAGTTAATAATCTATAATGTAACAAAATTATTTAACTTAACTTTTATCTTTCTAACTAGACACTACCCAATCCTGGTCGTTATACATTATAATATCATATCATTTCTTGTTGTAGCTTCTAAGCTTTTTACAAATAATGGATGATCTAATGGACCAATCGTTATTTCGCCGAGGTAAACCATGTTGGTATCGACATAATGATATTGGTGAAGCGGCGATTACGGATGGTGTTCTATTAGAGAGTACAATATATTATATAATTAAGAAATACTTCAGCGGGAGAGAATGCTATGTCGATTTACTGGAAATATTCCAGGATGTGAGTAAAAATTTACCTTCTTTTCAACCATATATGAATATAAATGTCTTATTTCCTTTTTAATTAATTATTTATAAGTGTATTTTGGCAGATAACATTTAAGACATCAATAGGTGAATCTTTAGATTTATATTCGTCTAACTTCGGCAAAGAGCCCAATTTAGATCTATTTACGATGGATCGATACAATGTTATTGCCGAGGGCAAAACGGCTTATTGTACGTACGTTTTGCCTGTAACTGTAGCAATGCGTTTTGTAAGCATATCTCAATTTCCTTATATTTCCTTATACAAAAAGATTGTTTTACTTTAATGACTAATATGGTACGAGATGTTACTCGATGTAGGCTGGAATAAAAGATCCAGAAATGTTCAAGCAAGCAACATCCATCTTGTTAGAGATAGGACGCTTTTTCCAAATCCAAGATGATTATGTTAGTTGCTTTGGGGATTCCGCAACCCGTGGTAAAGATGATACTGATATCCCGGAAGGGAAATGCACATGGTTTGTTGTTAAAGCTCTTCAGCTTGCAACTCCGGAACAACGCAAAATATTAGAAGCAAGTATCGTTTTCTACACGCACTGTTTCATCAAACGCAGTTGCATTAATTCTTTCTCTTTTTTTTTATCCCTCAGGAGTGTTACGGAGTTTCGGATCCGGAAAAAATAAAACGTGTAAAACAGCTCTTCACTGACTTAAACCTGTTGGACCTTTATACTAAATTTGAAGAAGAAATGCATAATGAAATAAATATACACATACAGCAAACTTCATGTGGACTTCCGCACAATCTTTTCTCGAATTTATTAGGACAGCTTTATCGCAGGTCATCATGAAAGCATCGTCTATGTTGAAGAAACAAACTAAAGTATCAATGTACCTTACCGTTATGAATTTAAAAGTTTGAATAAAATGAAGTAAAATACCTCTAATATTTCGCTAATATCCTAGTGTATTGTGGAATGATATATCTACATCTACAATATTACATAATTTTATATTTATCATTTACATTTTTACAAATATAAATGTGAAAAAACAATAGGACAATATTTATTGAAATTTTTTAATTTTCCTCTTTTTACCATACGGCTGATGTCTTCTTTCGTTATTACGAATTTTCATACGTACAATTGTTTTTAACTCGCGTCTTAAATTATTAAATTCACCATTAGTCGCAGCTTCTGTACTGAAGAACTTTATAGCCTCTGAAAATATATCTTTATAATATGTGCATAAATAATATTCCAATTTCACGATCGTTTCATGTACGTACCGTTAAATCGTACGTCATTGTTATCAAGAAATAGAGTATCTTTGTGGCCAAATAGGCTCTTTTGTTGAGTATCTTCTTTAGCTTCGTCCACCATTTCATCATCTATGTCTGGTACTTTATGTATATCTTCATCATCCGAAGAATCATATTTAAAAGCGTTATTTGCGTTAAAATTAAACTTGAATTTTTGGGCTTTGTTATTTTCCACAATAAAAGTATTGTTACGCCTAGTACTTTCTGAAAAATAGAAGTGAATTAAGGAACTATGTAGTGAAACAATATAAATCAGATATAAAAATGTGATATTATTTTTCAATAATCACCTGTGTCATCTGTTTCCTTTCCATGTGTTTTTAACAAACTAAATTCTTCTTTTTGCTTCAAACTTTCTGTTAGGACATCAGACACTGTATAATAAATATCCTGTGACACTTCTGGTTCAGGTGGTGCAGGCTCTCCAATTTCTGACACTGACTTATCGCTCTTCTTTTTTCTACTATTCTTCTCCTTAGTTTCCGGTTGTGCAGGTTTTATTTCATATTCACAATGTCCATTTTCAGTCGGATCATATCGTATCATCAATCCCTTCCTGTAAATGTTGTCATTAAATGTCTAAAGTGACAATTGCAAGTTCTTGGTTCATCTAAATATTCTAAATACTCTTACTTAACAGGCTGGTTCTCCTGACTTTTTACAGTAAGCGGCATTCCTAAAATGCCTTCTAAGATATCCAGCTGTCTTTCCTTCTCCTTCTGCAACTCACACTCACTGGTTCCATTAACAACTTTACTTTCCTCATTGTCGCAATTGTCTTCCATGAAACGGTCATCTAAAGTGAAACGTGCGTCGTTGCCAAGAGTGACCTGTATAAATTAATGAATTGTACTAGTACTGTTATTTTAGGTGAAGTAAAACGTAAAAAAATATCTATCAGACGAACTCACCTTTTTACTTTTCTTGACTTTAAACACCTTCTCACTCCATAGGGAATCCTTTTCGTCGTTGTTGTCATCATCGCTGTCAAACAAATCTCTCTTCCTCGATTTCAACGGTTGCCCTTCATCAAAGTCATCAAATATAATCTTCTTACTGTTTGTAGTATTATCCTGAAAAAATGATAATTGCACAAGTAATACACATATTGTAATATAGCCGCGGACTCAATATATTGTGCGTGTGTAAATTATCAGTAAAAAGAATACATTGCAATGCAAGTAAACTCACCAAGTTACTCAATGCTTGATGTATAATTAGTCTCTTTGCTTTAAACGCCTGTTTCTTCTCCTTCAAGGAACGCAAGCGTTTCTTCTCGGATTCGGTAATTACACTCATTGTTTTAAAGGCTATAAACAAGAAGAGAGTCATCAATAAGAATGGAAGCACCATGAATGTCCTATAACCTTAAATGTCATCGGAAAGTTGCCAATTATGCGGGATACAGGCTCAACTTACAAGGAAACAAGTATTAATATTGTGTGTTTTCGTAAGTAGAATATGAAAATAATAGTGAAAATCGCTGTTCGATGTAGAAAAATAAGTAACGTCCCGATGACTCACACAAGCGAAGCAACACGCATGGACGCACGAGGGAACGATTTTAGTGCCTTCTGGAAATGTCACGTGACGAGGCAGTCGGAAACTGCGCCAAATTTAAACGCGTACGCACGCACGCACGTCGATCCTTAGATACGCGTGTCAGATAAAATCTATTGTGAATAATGTAAAAAAAGCTTTTATTTTGAAATTGTAGACAGCCCTATCTAAAACGCTTTTGTTTCGAGAACTTGACGTCGGATGGTTACTATTATTCGCATTTATAATCAACAGGCTAAATTAAGTGGAAACGCAGTCGCGTTTGTAGTTATTGTTGTATTTGACATTCGGGCGGCGCTAAGGTCAATTCTTCGTCGTTGACTTCGGAATCCTTTCGTCGCGAATTCGAATACGAGAGATCTCCGCGACTCAGCCTTTCCATCTCCGTTGCTTTCTTCACGTTGACATTAAGCGGATCTTCGGAATCTTTATTGGATAAAGCATTGTCTGAAAAAAGGAACGACTGTCATTTTCACTACGTTGTTCTCGATTTTCCTAACAATTATCAAATGTATACCATAAAGAATATCCGCGATGCTCTCTTTTTTCTCGATCAAACGAATGTACTCGTTGTCGGCGAGAACGTTGAAACTTTTCACGACGTCGAAATTAAGATGCAACAGCCAGAACTGGTTTCTATCACGGTTCAATCTTTTTGATAGCGTCTCGATACCCTGTGAGAATCACACGCAGTTCAAACGAGGCAGTGTTGTTTACGGGGCGAAAAAAGAAATTCTTCGCTCGAGAAATGCTAGCTGATACCTTGATTGAAGTATAATCGAGACTGGTAAATCTTTCGCAGTTGACGATCAACGGTACCGCGTTCCCAGCTAAACTCATGACTTTGTTGCAGAAGGTAGATACAGCGGGATAATGCAGACAAGCATCTGGTTTTAACATTATGTATTTATTTCCCAAATGAGTCTGGAAAAGAATTAATAAGCTTATTAATATAATTTCCTTCCTTCACAAAATACATTATAAATTGTACAGGGTTGGGAAAGTTACTTTATAAAAGTATCTATGTTACAGTTACAGTTACTCAAAAAGTAACGCTACTTTGCAGTTACTTTCTTGCAATAAAAATAAAAATATCAAATCTGCATTTAAATTGTAAAGCGTCGATAAAGTCGTTTATGCGCAAATGCAAGGCCTAATGCATTCTGTGGAGGTTTAAAATAAAATATATGGAGTAACTGTTAATGTAACTATTAAATTAGTTACTAGTTGTTGAAAAACATGTATCTGATTGTGAGTTAAGTTACAGTTACAGATGGAGAGAAAGTAACAAAGTTAAATTAGAGTTACCAAAAAAAGTAACTATAACTGCAACTTCGTTACAAGTAACCGAGTTACTTCCCAACCCTGAAATTATACAGTACATGTATAATCGTTACCCACATAGCACATAATATTACATATTGCCAGGGTTAGGTAGTGTCTATAAGTTAAAAAGATAAAAGTTAAGTTAAAGAGTTAAATAATTTTAACTTAACTTAGTCACATTATAAACTGTTAACTTTTAACTTCATTTAGTTATATTTTATCGGCAACTTTTAACTTTTAATTTACCTTTCTTAAAATTAGCCATGCCATAAACAAAGGCGTCGCGAAACGCCGCACGTTTGTTTATATTAACAATTCTTGTGTTCAAAAATTCACTCCCAGCACTGAAAATTTACAGTATACGTTACATGCAATATAGATCTTCAGCGCTGACAGTGAATTTTTTAACACAGCCATTATATAGTACTTTGATTCTCGAACTTGCATGAATTTGTTTGCATATGAAATTCTGTGTAGTGTGATTGGTTGTCCAAATGCTGGTCGTAAAATTCAAAGCAATTTACATGATCGCGAGTCTCTAAGATTTTGTATAAAAATAAAACAAATTTAACTTTTAACTTTTTAATTTTTTTCATTATTAACTTAACTTGTATTTTAACTAAGTTAAATTTTCAAAGCTGTTAACTTGAATTTAACTTAGTTAAAAAAATAGGTAACTTACCCAACCCTGCATATTGCAATGTAATATTACAGTAATACTATACTAATATAATACATTTATACATATAACACATTGTAATATTACATTAATATTACTGATATATTACAAAGAAATATTACACAGCAATATAACAGTAATATTGCTGCAATATTTTGAGTGTTAACACTCAAAACTTGAATGTTTTTTCCGTAAGGGATATCAGATCCAAAGTAGTGCAAGATGGTGTCAAATGACTTTTTAATTACGTCTTATTATGTTTTATTATGTCATTAAGATGCCATGAAGACGTCACTTAATGTCGCGTTGCTATTTGGCACTTTCTAATGTATATCGCATTGAAGTATAGATAAAATATTACAAGGGTAATTTCTAATATGACGATATAACAGGGTTGGGAAGTAACGCGTTACTTAATTGTAACGCCGTTACCATTTTCGTTACTTTTTTTCGGTAACGATCGTTACTATTATCGTTACTTTAGTTCCCTATTATCTTTTATATCTGTTCAATAGATCGTGCGCTGGTCGCGCGCACTGTTCTTGATTAGACAGAAATATTCCGATATTGGGCGCTGAAAGTCAATGTCACATGAGAATGCGCTGTAAGCATTTATCGATGTCTCGATTCTGTATGCTTGATGACTGGCTATATAGAAACTAGTTTTAAAGTCTTAAGCTTTAATATTCATTATTAAATAATAATAATGTTATTTTATAATCTACATCTTACTTTAGCATTTCAACAAAGTAACGAAAACAGTAACGAATCGTTACTTTCTAAGTAACGGTAACGGTAACGCGTATATTTTTTAAAATCAGTAACGAGTAATGGTAACGAGTTACTTTTTACAAAAAGTAACGGTAACGGTAACGCGTTACTTTTTTAAGGTAATTACGTTCTCAACCTTGCAATCATCTTTGAGAATGACTACATAAACGTACTATTAAACAATTATTGAAGAGATTATACAGTCTGTGACCATCTTTTCCGTAGGGTCATCATACCCGGGTTTACCCTAATCTAATTCCTTGCAATATTACGTGATAGCAATATTGTGATTATCACAGTAATATTACTACGATTATCTCGGTAATATTTCATTGAGCGGACATTTTAATATTACTGTGATATATTAGTAATATTACTGTGATATTACTATAATATTGCGTGCAGTACTATACGTGCTATGTGGGTAAGTATAGAGAAAATCTTTCAGAATATATGTATATTAGATAAAAATTAGTAAAGAGAAAATAATTTATGTACATTATACAATATGATATAATTTTACCTTGCAGTTGATTGTTTGAAGCGACACTCTCGCGGACAGTCGGATAAAAAGAATCAGGTTGAAGAGGACACCCAGAAGGAGTCCGATTTCGATGCCGATAACGACGGAGAGCACGAAGGTCCCTATCGCCGCGATCGCATCCGTCTCTGCAAGAAAAGAAATGTATTACGTAAGCCCGTCACTCCATCTTTCTCATGTAATCTATGCATACACGTGGGAACACAATACTGACTACTTCCTCTCCAGAGTAATTTTATGATCTTCAGGTCAATCATGAACAACACGGCGCTTATCAACACCGCCGCTAGCGTTGCGCGTGGAATGTAATAAAAGTACGGCGTTAAAAAGCTTAACGCCATCAATGCCATAGTACCTGCGAAATGCAATGTCATCAATGTTATTTTTCGTTACTTCTTTTGCACGCGCACTTATGCTACCATATTTGTCGTATTATCATACAATGCCACACTGTCATATTGCATATTACGTGCTGTCTTGCCAAGATTAGAATCGTAAATTTCTCTAATTATGCATGAGATATTAACGGTATTGCGTAATAATAAATTATGACGCAATGTGATAATTCTATACAGAGATCCCTGTTCAGCGTCACCCGCCTTCCTCGTGTACGAACGCAATGAAGACATCCCTGCCTAAAATATTAGATAGAATATAATCAGATTACATAATACATAAGAAGAGTTTTATTAATTTACCTTGCAATTGCATGTAATTTAATGTAATCTGATCATATTTTATCCATTAATTTAAACAGGGATTTGCACGGTCAAATTAATTAATGTTATTGGATCCTCCACTACCGGAATATAAACCGGCCATAGGCGTTTGTATTCCGCTGGCACTGCTAACTGCGCTTCGGGTAAATGCACCGGCGGTTGGCAGGGATGACACGAAGCTGCCGATTATATTGCTGAGACCGAGGGCTAGCATTTCCTGCGTCGCATTAACAGAGGCGCCCATCGCTGCAAGAACGTAATCTTGATTACAAGACTTTACCTATTCACTTGGCACAATGTCCAATCCGAGATTCTAATTCAAGGAAGAGCGTAAGGGAACAATTTTCTTCACTTATTCTTCTTCAATTTGCACGACATATTGTAAGGAGGTAAATCCTCGAAACTGAAGATATGTATTACGTTTTTTTTAGGAACTTTAATGAAATCAGATTTGGTTAACTATAATGAAATGATTTCAGTAAGTCTAATTTCACTGTGATTATAGGCAATCTGCTGTCCGATTGAAATTTTATTAAAAGAATGATGGAAATCAATACCAAATGCTTTAGCTATTGCTACGTTCGCCAAGACGGATATAACAGGAAGTATCCCTAGTCCTAATCCGTAATGAGCGCACATGTCGAAAAATGTATAAGTTTGATTTCCCACTTGCGACGAAAAGGGTGGTAACGACACTTTGGGAAGGCCGGCTTCTATCTTTCCTGCAAGATTAAGTTGACATACTTTTCATGGAAGTCGACGAGATATAAGCATATATGTATAGTACATTTCTACCCAAGAAGTGCCAATGCACATAGAACGTGCTTTTAATGTGCGTTTTATTGTATTGGCTTCAAAACAACATTAATTGCGCGTATTTAATATGTTTGAGAATATTTCAGATCTATAATTTTATATAATTCTCTATATTTAAGCATACTTATGCATGAAAAATCATGCATAGGCGGTTAATGGTACAGTTTTTTGGAATGTGCTGCCACAATTGTACTAGTGTGACAGGGCCTAAAGTAGGGTGATTTTTGCGAATTTGTACAAACAAAACGACCAAATCAATTGGTTTACCACTTTTCTTATATGTTGTGCTATATTTCAAGAGTGCTTAAAATATTTATATTTATAAATAATAATACTAGGCTCGTATCAGTTTTATAAATTTAAATTTAAATAGGCCAATTATATTCACGAGCAATGTTGGTTTTACAAGGTTTTTAATAGTTAATGTGCTATTATATTAGTCTTAACATTTAAAACAGTAACTAATCTAACGATATGTATATGATGATTGATGTAAGACTTTTATGTAAATAAGCGATAACACATAAAAATCATCATAATTCTAGACGCCAAAGATTTTATAATTACACAGACCATATATTGACATGTAATATTTAATTGTCTTATTATAGTGATACAAACAAACGCTGAAGAAGACAAAGTTATGTCGAAACGTTCGTTATACATATCGTTAGATTAGTTACTGCTTTAATGTTAGGACTAATATGATAGCACGTTAACTATTATAAACCTTGTAAAACCAACATTGCTCGTGAATCTAATTGGCCTCTTTAAATTTAAATTTATATTTATATTTATATTTGTTATTAGGTCTGTGGCAGCCATTCAGCCGGAGTGCCTCGAAAAAAGGTGGTGCATACAGCCGTTATAGTTTGAAACAAAAAAATAAATTCTTAATCTACAAGAGTGTGGCTACTGTCTGAATTAAAATCTTGAAAAAATATTTAAAATTAAAAAATTATAGCTATTATAATTTTGCTTTTATTTTTAGCAAAAACACAATGTCTATTTTTAAGTGTAAAATTTTTATTTCTAAACGCATAAAAAGTTTTAGTTCGAACGATACACACTCTTGCAGATTAAGAATTCCTTTGATTTTTTTTTCAGACGACTATAAAGGCGGTAATCATGGTCACCGTCTTTTTTCGAGGCGTTCCGGCAGGGTGGCTGCTACAGACCTAATAACAAATTATAAATTAAAATATTTTAAGCATTCTTAAAATATAGTACAACATATAGGAAAAGTTGTAAACCAATTGGTTTAGTCGTTTTCCTTATAAAAATTCGCAAAAATCACCCTACTTTAGGCCCTGTCACACTAGCAAGACCCTTTAATGCAGGACAAATACGTGTACTAAATGTGAATTTAAATGTACATTTAAAACATATTACACGCGCATTAGCGCTCCTTGGGTACGTGAAATCGTTTAGTGTAACTGTAATTAATTAATGAGAGAATAATGGCTGAAATGTTTTTTAAATATTTAAATTGTCAGATTTTAATTATCTTACGACTATTAAATGCAGATCATTTTGTGTTTCAACTTTATGATAAGCATCACTTAAAAAAATTGTATCGTTTTATTATCAATAAAAAAAATTACAAATCCATACCTGAGAGTCTGAATGGAACGGATCCCGTGTACGCTTCGAATTGATACGCTATCGTGGCTGTTATAAGTACAACGAGAGCGTTTCTACCAATGGACAAGTACCAAAATACTTTTTTTATCGTTGCATTTCCGGGAGCGTCTCGTTTGCCTTTCGCACAAGGACAATTTTCCAGTTTCTAGAGATAGCGTCTATATAATATTTCTATAGTTATCTTGGACTGTTACAAATTGTCCGTATGTAATCCCAGCACTCACTCTGAAGATCAGGAGAAACGCGATGCTGAAAATTCCGAGTGTGAAATCGGCCGGCCGAGCGTTATTAATATTCTGAACTATTTTGTACAGATTGTCAGCGATATTTTCCGATTTATGCTTCAATCCTAAAAGACCTTGTAGCTGAGCGATTATTATAATAAGCGCCCCGGCCGACATGAAACCCGACGTTACCGGGACCGATATGAAGTCCACCAGGAAGCCTACAATAAGAATTGCGTTGATCAATGTTGTACCGATGCACTTAGTTGTAAATAATGCACTAGAAGAGATAATAAATAGCAAAAAGTAAGGCGAAGACAACGGAAAGTTAATAAAGTAGATAATTTTGTAATACAAGCCTAGATTTAACACGCCCATTAAAAATTCTACGCATCCAGCCAGAAAACACAAGAGTATTACGAAATCCTGCGGCATGTCTCGCGTGTATTGCAGCGTCAGAAGAGCCATCAAGGATGATGGACCAATCGAGACCTCCTTGGTGGTTCCAAAGATAACGTACAGAAAACCGCCGACGAAACAAGAGTACAGACCATACTGCAAGCATCACTTGTCATGTGGTATGTTTAACAACACAGAAAGCTACACATCATAGTATCAATAATATACATATAAATACAATAGTATTAAAGATCGTAGAACAGTCTAACATTTAAGAAAGTGGGTTCAAGGGTGCATTGTTTAAAACTCAAAAATCACAGATTTTAATTTAAAGAAACATATATATATGTATATACTTATGTATATATATATATACATAAGTCTTCTCATCTTTACAGTTAGTGAGGAGAACGAGCTACAATATAATACCTGCGGAATCCGTTCAGCCAATACCGCATAGGCCATACTCTGAGGGATCATAGTCAGACCCACAGTGATGCCCGCTATAAGATCCGACACGGCCTTTAACCGGGTATATCGCGGTAGCCACCCGAGCACCGGTACGTATTTCGCCAGCGTGAAGGGTGGCTTTCGTTCCGAGATTGAAATCGGTGGGCACTCCTCGTCGGACATCCTTCTTGCATCGATGAGATACGAGAGCGAGAGACTGAGGAGTCCGAAGCGACTACTCTCGTGGCTTTCGCGACCGCGTGTTACAACACCTGATCTCTTGGGTGGTCCCGCGTCAACCGCGCGTAATCTTATCATCGCCGTGTGCGTCTATCCCTAAAAGCTTGCTGTAAAAATTTCCGCGTGGAAATCCCATTAATTACGCGACTATTTCTCGTCGGTTTTGTGTTATGCACATTGTTGACAATTTGATAAGGACTCGCGCAAACGGGCGCCAGGAACCTTGACGCGGGATTAACAACAGCTGACTTAACGGTTACTATTTGCTATGTTCTACATCTCATTCTCTCGCGATATGACGTAAGATATGTGGTATGCTGATCCCGATTCATCATTCCTGAGACTTCTTCTTCTTCTTCTTCTTTAACACCTGAGGACAACGGGGAAAAATAGTAGATGTGATAAGAGAAAAGTCGCTCTCGTTACCAAAATTTTATTACGTCTTCGCACGTCGCTTCTCGCCGTGCGAGAAACGTATGATCAAGACTTATTGAACATTTAATGAAAATTTGCACAATGTAGAATGATTATATGTATTTTATTAAAATGTAGGATAAACGGTAACAAAGAAAGCAAGAAAATAACATAAAACACAAAACTTAAAGAATAATAAATTTTCAAGTAAGACCCCTATCTAAAACTAAACAATATAAGAGAACCGCCAATGTGGGTTACAAGGCAAGATGTAGGTAGCCCAACTTGTAAATCTTAAATCTTGAAAATCGTGAATCTATATACCGTTTCTTACCACATTAGTTCTACGTAGCCGATTTCTTTTTCGGACATAACGCAGATTATCTTATATTTGGAATGATTATCGTCAGCAGATTCACGTATTCGATTCAATAATTATTTTTCAAATGTACGAATACGTGAATCTGCTGACGATAATAATTCCACATATAAGATAATCTGCGTTATGTCCAAAAGAGAAATTGGCGCGTAGAACTAATGTGGTAAGAAACGGTATATAGATTCACGATTTTCAGGATTTAAGATTTACAAGTTGGGCTACCTACATCTTGCCTTGTGACTCACATTGGCGGTTCTCTTATATTGTTTACAAAACCTAAAGAACAAAAATCAGTAATAAAGATCAAAATTAATATCTGTTTGTGATATGCAGATTTCGATATATGATTAAACTTTCGGC
Organism: Vollenhovia emeryi; assembly: GCF_000949405.1. Lineage (NCBI taxonomy): Eukaryota > Metazoa > Arthropoda > Insecta > Hymenoptera > Formicidae > Vollenhovia > Vollenhovia emeryi. The sequence goes on along the minus strand of NW_011966946.1, from coordinate 76,512 downwards.
TTAAAATAATTTACCAATGTAGGAAATGACGCAACTGGTAATTCTAATTAGAGAAAATTTATTGTGAAAATATATTACCTCATATTATGCGGACGTCTCACCAATTCGACTACTGAGGCATGTTGACTGGACAGTCTTGCCCCATTTGGCTGGACAATTGGCGATCTCGCCTTCGTGAGTTAGACATCTCACCATAAAAAGCTGGATAACTTCGAAATAGCTTACTTAAGTTTTAACTTAAAGTGGGTAAAGTTAGTGCTTTAAGGGGAGAGGGTCAAGTAAAGGACCTAAATTTTGCGATTTTTTTTAAGAGAATAATAAATCGATTGTTTTGAAAATTAGTGCATGCTTTTATATAGTATTTAAACTACACACAGGAATTTTTTAATGTAAAAATAATGAAAATTCGTCGAGCAGTAGCTGGTTGAAGTTGCCTCTTCACGAACGCGCCGGGGATCGCAGAGACCGTTCTAATCATCCGAAATCAAAATTCGGGGAAAATTTCACAAAATGAAAAAACGCTCAGCATGAACCTAAAGAAAAAAAAATTCAAAAAATGAAAAACTAATAACAATTTTAAAAACCGAGTTGGTTTTCTTATAATCAATTGCAAAAACTATTGTTTATATTGCAAAAATTTTCACAAACCGTTAGGTTCATGCTGAGGAGAAGATGTTAAAGTACATGTATCTACAAGGACATATCGATTGGTTGAAAATTCACTGAGCTACATTCCCCGGCGCTCAAAATTTTGCGTTTTGAGAAAAACGCGTTTAAAGTTTTCGGTAGAGAAAAGTAGTGTAGGGGATTTACGGCTAATGTAAGCTTAGTCTACGATGCCAGGGCCGTATAATAAGCCTTCCTCCTCTGCAAACTCATCTATTTTAGCCGCTAGTTCCTGTTTTTTTAGCTGTCCTGGCCTTTTTTGATGTGCTTTGGGTGCGGCGGTTCTGCCTGTCCACGCGGTGTTTGTCGCATTCGTCAGCGAATTGTTTGCAATGCAGACCGATTTGCAGTTACATATCATTCATAACTTCTAACGTGAATGTATAGCCATCGTTGAACATGCCTCCGGCCAAATAAGCGGCAATTTGTATAATTTTCGAGCCGCAGTTTAGATGCTTGGGGGTCAAGCGCCATACGGTTGGCTTGGGGACGTTACTTTTTCAAAAACAGCCGTTGCACAAGCACAAATTGGTTTCTCTCGTCAGTAGTACCTTCTAGTGTCAAAATAGCAAGTCTATTTGGCCAAGGGACCGAAAGGTAAATCGTTCACGTGCGCGGTCATATGTATATATACCTGCGCTCGGCGTCGTTTGGAGCGCGTCACTTTAATGACTCCTTAGGGACATTTAGACTTCGAATTTCAACTCACGGCTTTGGGAACATATTCTCCAGATGTTAAATGAATTTTCTAAGCAATAAAAAAAATATGAAAAAATGACCGTTACTTGACCCTCCCCCCTTAAGAGGGTATTACTTTTGCTTCCTCATAGAGGAAGCTTTGTTTTCGTGAAAAAATTTTTTATCCAGTTTTCTTTGAAAACATGTGTAGAATGTTGCAAAACATCCAAATATCACATTTAGAAAAAAATGTCGGTATGTATGTATGTATGTATTGTATGTATGTATGATATGTCCCCAATCAGCACCCATTATTTTTTAAACATTTATTAAATATTTTATTTTCATTAATTTTATATTGTTCAATTGATTTTAATAAAAATATTAATTAAATGTTTATTAAATATTTTATTTTCATTAAATATTAATTTAAAATTGTAATTTAACAAAAATATTTTAAATGTTTATTTATCATTTATTTAAAATTTATTAAATATTTATTTTACATTAAAAATATATATTTAAAAAGTATGTCTTTTAAAAAATATATACTTAAAAATAATATTTTTGCAATCTTTATTTATTATGTATTTAGTATTTGTACATGATTTGCTCACAATTATTAATTATTTGTTTGCAACAATATTGTAAACAACATTTATTTAACATTTATTAAACGTTTATTTTATATTAATTATTTATTTAAAAGCAAGTTAGAAAAAATATGTTTGTAATGTTACTTATCTATTATTTTAATATTTGTACATTCGTTTGTGAAAATGTTATAAGCAATATTTATTTAATATTCATTAAACATTTATTTTACATTAAATATTTATACTAAAAAGTAATTAAAAAAATTTTTTTAACCTTTATTTATGATATGTTTAATATAATTTGTACATTTGCATTATTTATTTATTATATTTGTAATAATGTTTTAAAAAGATTTTTTGTTAGTTTGTGACCGTTCGATTCTGTGAATTTGGGCAACGGATAGCCGCGGGAATTCTAGGGTCCGGCGGTGGGTGTTTCGAAAAGAGAGAGAGAGAGAGAGGGAGGGGGTGGGGCGCGCGCAGCGCGCCGTGCTAAACGCGCTTGCAACTTACGTGTTTAAGTCCATCATTTTTCTCGAAAACTATCACTCGTACAGTAAAAATAAATAGGACGTAAAATGCATATTTCAAAGAGATCTACAACTTTTGTTTAAAACATTTTTCAAAATTTTTAATATTTGTGTCTGAAAATTACATATAATTGGTTGACATTGTTTTTTAAATAACTTTTTAACAAACAACGAGCGACGGCTAAAACCTTCTGAGCGTTACTCAGGAGGGTAACCTTGACAACATATGTCAAGGTCAAGGTCATCGGAGCTGACTCCCCTAAAGTGAACATTTACCAAACATTTCTTTAAACATTAAGCAAATGTTCAGTAAATATTTAAAAAACGTGATTAAACGTTAAATAAATGTTTATTTAATAATAAAAATCTACTCGTGTAAATATTAAAATTAATGTTTATTAAGTAATAAAAAAATATTTTTTAAAATGTAAAATAAATATTTTATGTATGAGAAAAAGGGGACTTATCCCATTATTTAAATGTTTCTTTTAATATTTCAAAAAATGTTTTTCAAACATTTAAAAAAATATTTTTTAAACATCATTTTGTTGATTGGGTCTGTATGTATCCTTATAAGGTACCTCTAAATAACTTTTTAAATATGTAAGATGGAAAAAATGTTAAACATCAAAGTTGTACGGTTTTAAGTAATGCATTACATAGTAATATCAATATGACCTTGAACAGCTTCCTCAAGGTCACGTAAAGATCACCATGAAATTTTTAAAGGGAAACCCTTTTTTTAAATGCATATTCTTATAGCTTACCTCAAGAGCTTTCCAAAACACTATAATAAAGTATATTTT
>NW_011966946.1:50261-69652 GCF_000949405.1 Vollenhovia emeryi | reverse complement strand
TGCAAAAGGTGCGAAAGTGCAGAATCACTCCAGCATCCCCTTAAACATCTACAAAAAATATACGTACTTATAGGTACATGAAAATATTTCAATAGTTTTGCAGAAAACTACAAAAATATTAGGGAAAGTTTGTGTAATGTGAATCACTTAACGTTTATCTTAAACTGTTGAGAGAGAGCCTTACGATAAAATATTTCTTTTAAAACGTATAATAAATAATAAACATCAATGGTCGTTAGCCACACACGTAAGCCATTTAATTTGTATATTACACAAATGTTTCCGTGAACTGACAGTTTTTAGGTTAGAAAGGTGCAAAAGTGCAGAATCACTTCAGCATCCCCTTAAACAGGTAGCCTTTAGCCCTTCGTCGGATCCAAAAAGTCCTACGCGTATGTCGCGTTGGCGCAAATTTAAAGAGACGATGAGGAAGAAAGGTAAAAACGTAATTGCTCGCAATAAGTTAAGCAATTTGTTTATATGATTTCTGCTTAGAACACAAATTTGTGTAATGTCGTTTTAAAATAAGTTTAGGACGTCTTAAATTTAGTCTGCAAACTGACGTAATTGTTGCATAAAATTATAGTGTGTAAAGAAAATAAAGAAACAATGTGAGGAGCTACAGTGCAACTGCTAGCTCACGAACAGTGTACATAGACAAGGTACATTAATAATGCACATTGTATTTGTACTCACATTTAGAGTCATGATTAGACTAGACCGAGCATTCCTACATATAGGCCTCGCTATATCTTTCTACTCCGTTTCTGTTCAGCTAACAATAAGACATTCGAGAAAACCACATTAGAGATATAGTGAGACGTACATATAGAGAAGAACGCTCGGTGTTCTTGTCCAGTTTATTTGTATCTATTTCTTTTAATCCTCTTGAGACGTAATCTGGAATTAAAGAAAGTTATCTTTGAAAATAAAATTTACTCAACATACAGTTGAATAACCAATTATTACACGATTATTACACTGATAATGAGAATTAAAAAGAAACAGAAAAATAAGTTTCCCTAATTCTCCCTAAGAGAAGGGAGATATAATTTAAAGCACTTTCTAATTATGTAAATTTGTTATTTAATTTTGGAAACAAGAAAATTGATTTCCTGGTAATTTATTTTAATACATGTATTTTTTACAGAGAGAATTATTTAAAATAACCCATCAAACGGCGTCGCATATCACAGGGATGAAAAGCTGCGCACATAACGTGCAGTTGAGATTAACGTGTAAAATAAAAAGTAATTCTAAATTCTCATTACACATTACACATTTAAACAGTTTAATGTATCCAGTATAAATATAAATACTTTTTGGAAGCGTAATCCGCGTGCATAATTGTGAATATAAATATCGATGGAATCTTGTGGATGGAGAATATTGTTTCTAATGACATGGCATTCATCCGTCATAAAATTTGTCTCTAAGAGAAATATAAGGATAAGCGGGCCAATATATAAAAGCTAATATATAGAATATTCATACAATAATATAACATGTTGCAAATGTTAACAAAACTGAATATTTTTTCTATTATTCTTTTCAATCAAGATATCTTGATAACATCTGTATTTATTATTATATATACTGATCCGGTTATCCTTATTCACTTTTCCATAAAAAAAAACAAGCTGATTTTCCTTCATTTATCTCTAACAATAAGATAACCTCTCGTTTAATTTATTACTTCCACTTAGTTTGCATTCTCAGATATTTTCTGAACGTGCTGTATTTATTTCAGCAAAATGAGCATGTTTCTCTCGTGTAATTCTAATTGTAAGACCAGGCAATAGGTAAGGCTGTACAGTACATATTGATACACAATGGCCTTGTTCACATCGTGCACTTGATACGCCTATCAAATAGTGTATTTGAACTGATCAACCAATCACTAAATTCATTTACTAGTTATTTACTATTTGTTACTATTTGATACACGTATCAAGTGCACGATATAAATTAGGCTAATGCATCACAAACCCGGGATTTCCTTCTTTTCTTATGAAAATATTGAAGTTGTCAAGATTGCAATCGCAAAATAAGTGAAGACGAATTGCCTATTACATATGATATTTTTAAAACAATATTTCTTAGAAACATTACAACAATGTAATAGCAATAATGTTCCTTATACAGAGTATTATAAAATTCATCATCTTATTTCTATTACAATTCTGAAACAATAGATAAAAATACAATTGGTAGAAGAGCTGGTTTATTGATATAAATTTCCTTTTTAAACAATTGTTGCCAAGATATGCAACATTCGTTTAAATATTGATCACAGTATGTGTGATGAAAAATGTGGTTGAAAAAATACAAATGTAATTTAACGATATAAACAAATTCTTATAAGACATAGTATTTTATTATGTGAAGCTAAATAATAGCAATTAAAAATTTGCATTTGCGTTGCATTCACTAATTAAAAATTTACAAGTTATAGATGTAAGACATTTTGCGATATCGTGTATAAATTAATTACAAGTATGCTCAAATCGTAAATTTGTTATTTGGAAATGTGATTTAATCAAATAATTATATTCATATTATGAAAAATATAAATTTATGTATTTGGTCAGTATTTTTTAAATATAAACAGATAACTTTTTGCTAAATTGTTAAATAAATAATGTAAGTAAGTATATTTCTTGTTCAATATTGTCTTAATAATAATGTTAGAAATACATTGTCAATTAAGTTTTGTGATATATCTAACTACTTGCCATCAAATGTTTGTTAAAAATACTGACCAAATAAATAATTTTTTACAATAACTACGGATTTTTTAAATGTACTTTATCTTAATTAATGTTAAATATTTTAATCAGCTTGAAGCTGTTAAATATATTATACTTTGTCATTTATAAGTACAATATTATTGGCTTATATAGCTAAATTAAATATCAAATAATTTTAGAGTTTCCTTTATACAATAATGTCAATATGTAAAATCTTATTCTTGTTATTGACTAGATGTAGCAATATATATGTGGTGAAAATTATTATATTATTGTATAGAAGATATAATTGATTAATAGGTACATGTGTTCTCCCTGCGAAGATACACATAGGCTGACATGGTTATCTTTTTTATCGAAATCCTAACAAAGTTTGTTTTAGCTAAAATTAAAAAAATGGAGAGTAAACAGCTTGTTCCATTATTTTTTGGACAAGGGAAGTTAGTAAAGTCATGCTAAGCTATTTCATCCAAGATGCATTAAAACAGGCCGGCTGTTTTATTAATCAATGATAAGAGTGAAGAAAAAAACTCTGTTCATAATTTGTCTTCTAATTCACAGATTAATAGGTATAAATCTTGATCAACTATCGCAAGGTTCGTTGAAAATATAAGATATGCATTGAGTTACATTTAATAATGAAGGCTATAAAGGCGATAAAGGAGAGAATTTAGGCTATTTGACCAGTCTACACTATCGAACACGTGCGGTGGTATGAAAGAAAAGTCAATAAACTATCAATAGATAGTGCAAAAAAGTTCATATGCCTTTTCACTCTAACATAATTCTCTGACAATAAATGCAAATTAGGGACGTAATGTCTTCTTTCAGAGATCTCACCACCAAATTTTAAGTATTCTATAGCTATAATTAGCCATCTATTCTTAACCACGAACAAAATTGACGATAGAATCTTAACATAAACAATTTCTTCTCAAACAAGTAACAGAACAGCTTTTTCATTACAAAATTGACCCGAACAAAACAATGTACCTTCACATTGGTAATATATTATAATTGATTAATATTTAATTTATCTCTAGTGCACATATTGATTTGTCACACCACTTAATAGTTATTGCTTGAATAATGATATAATTGATTTCGAATTCGTCTTGCTATCTTAAAGACTATTACAATACGAATGTATAATATTAACTTATCATAAATATTAAAGCGTATCCAAAATATTTTTATTTGAAATTATGCGTTTGATACTATATGTAAGAAAGATTCATTACGCTATCAGGGCATAAAAGTAGTTGCCACTTTGTATTAAAATAGCCTCGTGTAATACTTGATTCAACAATTTTCAGAGAAAGCAGATATAACTCTAATAGACTAGGGATCATAATTATATTGTGTAGTTTTCTTGTGTAAATTTCTTTTTTCCTCCCCTTATTTTTCCCCTCCCCCCTCTCTCGTTTTCTTCGTGAAATATAATAAATTTTTTAAATATAATAATTAGAAATGATAAAATTACCTATTGATTGAATAACTACTACATCTGCACTGTTCTGTTGCGGCAGCATTGGAATATACTCGCGATGTAATATGCGGTAAAGATCCAAGAAGATTAGCGCCGCGCAGATTGCCAGCAAAACCACTTCTTCCTAAGAAACTGTGAGCACACTTGTAAAGACGTGTTTGCAGAATTAGCACATCATCGAGGTCTTGTTCGCTGTAATGTAATCAAAATATCACATCATAAGTTTTGTGCATCTCTATTCCATGTCCTAAAATATAAATAATACTACTCTGTACTTTAATCAACCAAAAAGTAGCGGTTTTCCTTTCGAGTAATTCCACAATTAGGACTATGTTTTATAAATTACATAATGTATAATACATTATGTATACCTTGCGGCAGCTAAAAACTTTTGGAAAAGTTTATTAGGGACAGTGCGAGGCCGATCTACGGTGTCTTCGTAAAGCTCCGTTTCTCTGTTATACAGATGCAAGAAGTCGGAAAGTTGCTTTGCAGTAATGGCAGCTCGATCCTTGTCACTTAACTTACTGCATGGTAACTACAGCAAAAAATTAATTCAAATAAATAAATTAATAAAATTCTAATTAATAATAATCTAATTAATAATTTCTTTATTTTTAATATAAAAATATTACATACTCCTAGACGTGGCAAAACATTTTCATAATAACAGAATCAATTTATGTACAAATTAATTTAAGGAAGTACTTGTTTATTATAAAATATCTGAATATGTGATATTTGGAATTGCTTTTCTTATAAACAAAACAACGTAGAAACTTGTGCAATTTTATTAGTTACTACTTTATTATTTCTCCTCTACCATATTTCTTTAAAAAATAATTAATTAAAATGTAAGGGCATTATATAACTGTTCTGAAATGTTTGTTCTTGAATTGCTTAAATAGTACCAGAAAAACAAAACAAATTTTTGGATTTTCTTCTCATAAGTAAAAAGTCCAAAAATTTATAATTTTGTATATGTAGTAATTGTTATTATTCTATCATAATTTCTACCGGTTGCCAGTTATATCTTCAAAATTAATGATTTGAGTAATTTCAAATTTTTGTTTACATACTTAATATATTTATTTATAGTCTCTACCAAAATTATAAAAATATTATTAGTATTTCTATTTCCTACAACCATTTAAAGTAAAAATGTTCGTAAAAAGTCCATTTTTTTATTATGCTACTATTTCTTTTTGTTTAATTATCTATGAATAAGATATACAGGGTGTACTAAAACCACCTGATATCCTTTTACTAACAGATTCTTTAGAAAATTTCAAGACAAAAATTCTAATACAAAACTGTCGAGGCTATAATAGTTTTTAAATAATAAGCGATTATATCTTACAAATGATAGGTCTGAGATTTCGCGCGCTCAGGCACGGCGACATGACAAGTGATGAGTGTTCATATGAATGTCGCCCTTTTTAGCACAGTAACAACCTTCATGGTAACTGATATTGATCGGCCACTTTGGCAGCTGCAACACTTTGAAGTTACAACACGTTGCAAATTTCTACTTGAATTAAATAAGAAGGATGACATTCATAGGAACTTCGACATTTTTGTATTAGAATTCTTGTCTTAAAATTTTCTAAAGAATCTGTGATTAAAATGATATTAGGTGGTTTTAGGACACTCTGTATAAGCTATAGAAACAAGTTTAGTAACTAAAGTAAATTTTAATTTGATGTGCCATTTGATTAGAACCGGTTTAATCATAGCAATCATTGAGGACAAGCATTTTGGAATGACTGTACAGTGTATCTCACATTTTAAGAAATATTATATTTATATAAAACACGGTAGAAATTATAATAGAATAATAACAATTACTACATATACAAAATTATAAATTTTTGGACTTTTTACTTATGAGAAGAAAATTCAAAAATTTGTTTTGTTTTTCTGATACTTTTTAAGCAAATTACTTTAATTTAGACTTGCCACTGTTGAAATATTTTAAGTAATTTTTTGAAAGATAATTTTATTCTATGTAACAAGGTATAAACAGTTGTCATTTATGCATACCGTAAATAAAAACGGTGTTCTTAAACTGCAGGATGAATGTTGGAGAAACTTCATAACGAGATCATAACATCCCGGATCTGCATTAGGCTGCGATATTTTTCGTAATATATAACCTAGATATAAGCCAAAGGCTCTCCTCGCTTCACCAGAACTGGAATATCGTTAATATGATTTGATACGTGGTGGAAAAAAAGAGAAGAATAAACAAAACAAATTAATCTGGTGATAATAGTCAGAGGTGAATCGCCAGTGAGTAAAACACAACAATAAGAGGATTATATCAACGATAACTGGCACAGTATATTTTCAGTTAATACACGACGTTTCGACCAGTAATACTGGTCCTTCTCAAGTATCACCCATTAGATGTGACAGCAAGTAATCTACAATTGTGATGCGATATACATTGGCCAAACTAAAAGACATATGGTTACACGAATTTGATTGGGATAATCCGGTAATTGTACACATGGAGCCACACTTAAAAAAACGAGAAATTGCTGAAATGTTCTACATTAAGAAGTCTCTTGAACATACGATCAACTTACAACAAGATACCGACAACCTTAGCTCTATATATGACAAGATTGTACGCACCACTTAATTTATTTAATTGTTTATATAATTAGTTATTTATTTGTCCTCTCCGTGTCTCTTACTTTGTGACCTGTCGGACGAACGCAGACTGTTTTACATTGTAACGTTTTCAGTGTCCTTTCAAACGCTGACAACGCTTGACACTTTGACAAGTAGTTCAATTGTTTTTAATTTTTTAACTCTATCACAAGACACGGTAGTGTCTCGCGCCATGTGTAAGCGTAGCTAGTACACGCGTGCGAGACCAACCGTGTAAGTTTACGCGAGTACACAAGTTGACAGGCCCTCAGATTTTCGGATCTCAACAACGGCTGATCCGACGAACTTGAGACTGCGCTTAATCGATAGCTTGGGTACGATTTGCATAATAAAAGTGTTTTTACTTTTCTCCTATGTGCCCCAGGAGTGGAGGTATTGCAATGCAAAGTCAGTTTTGTGAAATTTTGGATTAAGAAACATCTTTGTCGTCGTCGTCGTCGTCGTCGTCGTCGTCGTCGTCCTCGTCTTCGTCCTCGTCGTCGACTAGACCAGCGTCCTTTTCACTTTTCTGCCGCAACGTGGCATTGGCGTTGCTGTCGCGTATCTCACGTAGCGTCTCGCGCAAAGTATTAGGACGTTGAAAAAGTTCTCGCTGTTTCCTAACAGATGGTATTTCCAGGACTATGTGCATGTATTAGGACCTTGAATAAGTTACAAATAATATTTTCTTGGTCCTTTGATATAAATCAAATTGAAACTTAAACGCCATATTTTTAGGACCTGACAAGGTGGTGGCCATTATATTGCTATGTGAATCATATACCGTATTATCCCACCCTGTACTGCGCGCCGTTACTATCGGACATATAACACAGATTTCGCCTAGGTGGGATCATTATCGTCAGTGAATTCACCCCAGTGAGAAATGATTCGTCGATCGACGTCGAAACGACGTCGAATCGACATCGACACCGTCGAATTGACGTCGATTCGACATCATTTCGACGTCGGACGTGTTCTAAAAATCGCAGAGCGATTTTTTCAAATTATTTTAATTTAATTTTAATGCTATACTTAGCATTATAAATTTACCCTTTCCCCTATTGAATTAAGATTCTTATTGCGAAAACTATTACCCCAGCCAGGATTCGAACCTGGGACCTCTCAAATCCGTGACGGGCGTCTTAGCCAGCTCGACCACTGGGGCTGTGATAATATTATTCGCAATAGCATGTATATTACTTACTGTTTAGAACTTTAGCAACAAAAAAATTAAACAGACTGAGGTAGATCTGAACTCGATCGCTGGTGCGGAAAGCGTACTCGCGGAGAGTACTCAAGCGATGATAGGGAAAAAAAACAAGAAGAAAAGATTGTTACAAAAATCGTTTGCGTAAACCGTCGGAACTTGAACGTTCCGCTGAGATCTCTCCCTTGCCTCCTATTGAGAAATCGCGACGAGGAGACGGAAAGAAGACGCCCCACTCGTCGTCGAGACGAAGAGTTCATATATTTTTTACATATACTCGACAAAAATAGCTTAACGATAACACAGGTCAACACGAATTTTGACTTTGATAAGAGAGTATGAAATTTCGATAGATTTATCGATAAGTTAGACAAAAAAAAATATATGGCCTGAAAAAGTTTGCTTTTGTATCCAGGAGAACGGTTGATCAATATTTTAGAAAATCCATAGTTTAAATTTTTATTTATAAATAAATCGAAACAAATATACTTATATATAAATTTTTATCAACTTTTAATATCATATCAAATTACAAAAATTACAAAATAGTAGAAAAAAGTTTAAAAGTGAACCCTATTACTTTTTCTACAAAACAGTTAATTGTTGTTTATCACTTAAGTGACATCTGTAGATGTGTGACAGTTACGCCATCTTTATTTTTTCGCGGTATTTTTAAAAACATCAGAACTATTGAATACTCTTTTTTAATATGATAACTCAAGAAAAAGGATTTATTATCATAACTACCACAAAAGCAAACTTTTTAAGGAATATGGGTATTTTTCCTTTATTTTAAAACATAATGAATAGAAAATTCATAAAATAAATTTTAGGACAAAGACAATTTTTTTTTTAGAGTTGTGTAATTGCACTCGCATTCCCATACAACACACAAATGTTGAATCAACGTCTCAGAAACATTCCATTACAGCATTGCAATATTACATCAATGTTACGAAATGTAAATTCAACGTTGACAAGATATTGCAAAAATGTCTAATGGCCGCTGAATTGTAATGTCTTGTAAACGTTACAATTCAATATTCAGAAAACCTTGTTAAATTATATTTGTGCCAAGTAAAGAGTACAGTATGAGATATTACACACTACAAAAGGTGATATCACGTAAAAACCTTACCTTTTAAAAAAAAGGTAAAAAAAGCACCAAGTATAAGCTCCAATTCAACCGAATATATTTTGTTGCTCTATCTTTTTTGCAAAAGTATATTCTCTACAAAAATATCTTCTCTACAAAACTATCTTCTCTACAAAAGTAATGATATCAACAAATTGCGCCAAATATAACAACGGATATTTATACAAACTAGTAGCTTTAGTATTAGTTTTTGATTAAAAAATGTTATATTTCTTAAAAAATCAAACTAAAGATTTTATTGGAAAAAATAATGGAGTTAATAATAAAACACCGATGAAAAGAATAGCAACTGTTTAGAAATTTAGAAACTCTATCTATTCAGGCGAATTAAGGCCTGTGTCCATGACGCTAGTACTTGGTCCAAGTTCTAATTCCGCGAAATATGTAGCCAATCAATGTAGCTGTTCCACAAAAGCTGCAAGTTGATTGGCTACGCAATTCTCAAAACTAGAACTTGGACCAAGTACTAGCATCATGGACACAGGCCTTAATTCGCCTGAATAGACACCGAGTTTCTAAATTTCTAAACAGTTGCTATTTTTTTCATCGGTGTTTTATTATTAACTCCATTATTTTTTCCAATAAAATCTTTAGTTTGATTTTTTAAGAAATATAACATTTTTTAATCAAAAACTAATACTAAAGCTACTAGTTTGTATAAATATCCGTTGTTATATTTGGCGCAATTTGTTGATATCATTACTTTTGTAGAGAAGATAGTTTTGTAGAGAAGATATTTTTGTAGAGAATATACTTTTGCAAAAAAGATAGAGTAACAAAATATATTCGGTTGAATTGGAGCTTATACTTGGTGCTCTTTACCTTTTTTTTTAAAAAGGTAAGTTTTTTACGTGATATTCCTTACTGTGCGGAGTGATTCCATTTCTTGACTATGCACTTCTATACAATCGTATTCTTTGATACATCACCTGTAAGTTTTAACGACATTGTTGCGTACTTATATTTTAAAAATTCACCTTTTGTATTTTCGCTCACACAATGTAACTTTTTCTAGATTTCTTGCTGTCACATCTAATGGGTGATACTTGAGAAGGACCAGTATTACTGGTCGAAACGTCGTGTATTAATTGAAAATATACTGTGCCAGTTATCGTCGATATAATCCTCTTATTGTTGTAGTCTGGTGATACTCATAATACTTAAATAATTAACTTAAATTCCTCATATGAATCTTTATAACAAACCTAAGTTTATTGCCTTCCTGCATCAATTGTATTACTTGGCTTTTATATTTGTACATATCTATATCTACATTCTCTTTATTATTTCCTCTGTCCAAGCTTTGTTTGTAGCCCTTTACCAATGCTCTTTCATATCTTTCATATCTACAATAAAATGTTCAATTAATAACTTTTATGAGATTATAGCTATACATACTCGTACACACATATACATATACATACATACAGGGTTGGGAAATAACTCATTACTTGTAACAAAGTTACAGTTAGTTACTTTTTTTTGGTATTCTAATTTAACTTTGTTACTTTCTCTCCATCTGTAACTATAACTTAACTCACAATTAGATACATTTTTCGATAACCAGTAACTGACTTAATTCGTTACATTAATCGTTACTTTATTTATAATCGTTACTATATTTTAAATCTTTCCAGATTGCCTTAGGCCTTGCATTTGCGCGAAGATATGATATTTTTATTTTCATTGCAAAAAGTAACGGCACAGTAACGATTCATTACTTTTTAAGTAACTTGTAACTGTACTTGTAACTAGGTACTTTTATAAAGTTACTTTCCAACCCTGTATATTATATAACTATAGCAAAATGCATCATAATCTATTTTTATAATATCCATATCTACTTTTTATTTTGTTTCCATTGTTTGTATATTCACTATATGATATGTAAACTTTTTTATAATGGGTTTTGTATAATCTTACTTGTAAAAGTTTGAAAAAATACTCAATACAATGTATCCATCTATGACGACTTTGATATTATTCGAGATCATAATTTTAATAACATACGATCAAAGTCATCGTAGATGAGTGTAATATATTGTTGAAAGTTTACCAATTTGTCTGCTTATACAATGAGTAATGCGCAAAATTCTGATGAATAATAATGTGGTAGAAACTATAATTATAGTCACGTGAAATAAAAATGTATAATGCAACGTACCTAGATAATCTGTCTAATGTTACTTCTGGAATAATGTAGCCGGTAACGCGATTGGCTGCAGGAAACAATTGTTCATGCAACATCAGATTATGATTAGTATTAGTATGTTGCGGTAATCTCCTTGGACCAAGTGGATCTGATATCATTGGTACACCTGTAATTGAATCTAAGACATAAAATGGATAAGTCAACTGTTAGGAATATTGCAGTTGGTTTTAGAAAATGGTTTCTTGCAATTCACTTACTTCGAAAAGAGAAAATTATATTTACCCAAGTATTGCGAATAGAGCTCCCAAGATTTTGGACTTGGAAATATTCTAACAAATCCGCCTCTTCTCTCAAATTGCGCTTTCGCAGACGCTACTATTCGTTGTTGCTCTGAGCTTAAAGTGCTCAGAGTTGCTTTGTTTTTATTATTTCTATTAATATTCTTCTTTCCTTGAGATAATGTTTCAGCGGACTGCACTCTTCTGTACTAAAACAAAAAACAACTATCTGCCCACAATCTGTTAACTGTAATTTCTTTATATTTAATGTATTTGGTAGTTTACAACTTTACAGTTTTCATATTTTACAAGACAAAAAAATGTCAACTCTTTAATGATGAAATAATGATGTTATTTACTTAATATTTTTATCTATTAGGAATAGAAATTCGTTAATTTTTTACCATATTTATAATTGGAATAATAAATATAATCCTAACTTAATAAAGAATTTAATATTTCATGACTATATTCTATACAAATACAAGTTAAAAAATATGAATAATTTAAGGGAAAAATTAAGCGAGGTAGCTTACACTAGTTATCTTTTTATTGGAATTTACGGCAGCACGGTTTAAATTTTGAGAGCGCAGGATTGGATCGACAGCAACTATACCGACGAGAGTAAGTAAGTCCGCTATTAAAGCTGACTTGAGTTTAACATCTAGTAGTGAATCACATCCCAATGAGGGGGTTAAATTTACTTCCAACAGCCACGGCTTCAACGTATCATCAATCAATATATCAAAGCCAAATAGCTCTAGAATAAAAACGCATATGTGTAATATATGTGTAACATACTGATGTATAATATAAAACATTATATTTCTACCTCTTATAATATCAGATTTATAATTATAATCAAGATTTATAATCAAATGCTTCTCACAAAAGAATCTCTTTTTCAGTGATATTATGTATTAAGATACATTAAGAATAATTTCCTTTTGACCGTATTTGTGCATATAAATCACGTTTTATATTATATGTATTTATGTGCTGCGTTAAAACATTGAAGATGCTATTCGAGCTAAATTATTACCGAAACACGTCTCAGGATGTTTTACGAACTGCTTTAAACCGCTGACAATTCCAGATGCAGTGGCAAGAATTGTCTTTATAATAATATCTTCTATTTGCTGCATAAGGGATTCTGTATCTTGACCTATCGAGCGTAAGTGTCTGAGTAATGCCGACAATGTCCATTTGTGTCCTACATCCTCAGCATCAGGATCTTCACTCCTATATCATATAAAATATTTTTACGTACAGTGTCTTTAGGACAACATTTTACTCAATTATGTGCATACATTTCTAAATTTTCCTAATTTTCTCACTTTCTCTTATTTTATTCTCTCTCTTTTATTATATCTTTGCTTTTCCATTCTTTGCATTATAATAAAAAAATATTTCATAAGTAAATAGAAAGAATTGTTATCTTATTTTTTGTAGTAATTTATATCTATAGAAAGAGACAGACAAATAACCAGTGTGTAGTTTGCTAAGTGGAAAAAGTAATATATAAATTTATTTAAAAAAATTATTAGACTAGAAAGATCTAATCCGACCGAAAATGAAAGAAATAATTGTTTGAAACTTTTTGATCAGACAAAAACGAGCAAAAGAGTGTACCAATGTCTTAGCAAGTTTTACTGAAAAGCTTTTGCGAAACTTTAGTACATTTGATTAGTTAAATTGTTGCTCTACACACACACGCACGCACGCACACGCACACACTCGTTCACTCCTTTTATTTTGGAAAATAAACATTTTCCAAAAATATGTTTTATACAAAAGTTGTAGGGTTTTAAGTAATGTATTACACAGCAATAGTAGCATGATCTTAAACAGCGTTATAGCTAATTGTAAATGTGTCTAGGCAAAATTGGGTAAACTTAGGTTTGCTTATAATGCTTGTAACTTTTCACATATTCATTTTCAACGGTTTCGATGTACCAATATTTGAAGTAACATGCAGACAATGATCGGTATATGTATGCCAGCAATTTCCTAATGGCCAGATAACAGCATCAATTTTATAAGAATATGTGATAAAAAGTTTCTAAGTAATCTTTACGAGATCTTATATAGATAAAACTTATTCAAGATTATACTAATATTGCCACGTAAGTTATAATATTGTCTACTAATATTGTCACTTAAAAAGCCCTATAACTTTTGTGAAACACATTTTTCAAAAATACGTATTTTTCTAACTAAAAGGGATGGACGGGTGGTCTGAAACATATTGTATATATAAAATATGTTTACTTATGTATGTACATGATAAATAGTTTCATCTTAATTACGTATTACTGTTTTCGTTATAACTTACTTTACGTAATCCACGTGGAACTTGTTTATACTATAGTTGCAAAGATGCATGCAAGGATTCCAAATATATTGACTTCCACTATCATACTTAACAGCTGCAAACCTCACTAAACCTTCCTCATATAAATAAATTAGCAGAGGATCGTAATTTGTTACAGCTACATAGAGACGCAAATCACATTTATGTCCATCGACTAAAAGCGGATTATTTATGTATTGCGCCACAATAACTGATTCATCTGTCAGGATCTTCTCAGGCTACAACAATATAGTAAAAAATTAAATACAGATTGTAAGTAGTGTTACATGCTTCGTAAAGTTATCGATTTAAAAACTGAATTAATAATCAAGTAAATTGTGTATATATAGTTCAATGTATCCCAAGCATTAAGGTAAACAATATTTTTTTATGATTACATTTATTTATATTGACTAATTGAAACCCTCAAGAAATTATGTCATTACAGCAGCAAATTGCTCGATTTAAATATTAAACACATTGAACACGCAACATTCGTAATTAAAATCGAAATTCTACTAAACTTATTAAAAAATTATTTTTTTCTCCAATTTTTAAATTAGTGTAACTCTTTATAAATCACATTCCATTTGTATATGAATGCTTTTTGCTTAGAAGCTCAGGAATACTCTTCTTAAGTGGAGGTAAAACTTCGTAAATCATCCCCTATATAATAATTAATAATTTATTAAATAAACTTGTCTTTTGTATTTAAATCTGTGTTTTATAAAATTGATAAAATTCTTGCATCGGTATTTCTAGAGATAAATTACAAGCAACCTCTATTAATAAACTTTGCAAATATCTATAAAAGATTACTTTTAGTTAAGGCTTTTACTTAACAGCAATTTAAATAATTTCCTGATGTGTCACATCTTAAAAAGGAGTAAAGACTTTATAAAATATTAAAGCGTGTCCTTACATTATTGACAATGTAAATGCCACGGCCTCGCGAACTGGCCTTAGGCTTGACGATCCATGGGCCTCTATATCTGAAATGCGCCGAAATCAATTCTCTGGCTTCAGTAGGCAGTAGAAATGTTTGAGGTATAAAATCAAGATTTCGAAGGCCTTTACTCCTCTGCATAGCTTCGATATTTTTGTAGAGGCGATCCTTACGGGTAATTTCGTAAGACCTATTTTGTAAGAAATAAGATTTTTAAGAAATATCAAATCAAGATCTCAAGTAGCATAGATGATTGTTGAGCTCAAAAAGGATTTACTTTTTCAAATTCTTTATGATTCTTTCGAGTAATCTATTCACAATGAATTTGAAAATTCCTTTTCGGTGCAAATTCTTATATGTATACATATAAAGTATAGAAAGAATTCCTTTTATTATATATCCAAAAACGAGCTCAGAAATGCTGACATAAAAGTGAAATCTTTTTAAACTTTTAAGATTATTTCTAGAACAGACATAAGATGGAAAAAGAATTTATTTCAAAATTCGAGAATTTAAAAAAAATACTTTTTGTATTCTCTGTTCCATCTGGATATCTGTTTAGAGTTTTTATTGCGTTCTACAAAGATTTAAATAAATATTTTCGAATCGGTTAAAAAAATTGATAGCCTCAATTCAGGAAGGATGTAATAAGAAACTCCACTTGGGGAAAAATTACTTTTTAACAGTACCAGTCAAATATAATTAAAATAAGGAGTTGATAAAATTTGATATACTCGTACATAAAAATATTCAGCGTAATATACATATTCATTTTAACATTATCGCAAAGTATAAAAAATATTTTGTTTAATAATATTTATTGTATAACAGCATTAGTTTACCCCTATTACATGACAACAATAGTTTTGGGGAAAAATGGAAACATATCATTAATTATGTCATTTCAAAGTAAAGCTTTAATAGAAAAAACCAATTGCAATATAAATGTTATCTAAATATCCAGATTAGATTTGTAATTGGTGTTTGTATCAACATTTTTACAGGCGTCTTCAGTCAAATCCAAAGCAGCAGTTCTGACGTGGAATTGGCGCCTTTTACAAGGATGTATCATAAGAGATTTCTTATCCCTCTGTTTCTTTTTTGATATTTCTTAATTTTTAAGTTTTTCTAAAAAAACATACTTTTTGAATGTGCTTTTTATTACCTATAAAGCTAATAAAATTGTAAATTTGCTTAAGTTTTACAACAAAAAGAGTATTGAAATGTAAGTCGACTATATCCATCTTGAACTGAGGCCTTTAATTTGTGTTTCATTGCCATTGATTTTTTATAGTAAAAGTATTATCTTGAATTACAGAAACTGTCTCGATGATGTAATCTTTACCTAGGAAAATGGTTTATTTTTTGATAAGGCATCAAATTCCGCAAAATATCTGGTTTTGGATGACTTCCCATCCACAGTATGTTAAAATCTGTCTCACTCATAGGTACCTGAAAACAAAGAGAGAGGTATTTTTATTTGCAAAAATAAAACGAAGAAAAATTTCTCCTATTTCTTAATATTGACAATTTATATCAGAAGAAAAAGCAATCAAAATTAATTGCTCCGTTTTATAATATTTTCTTTATTAAAATTATACATATACATTTTATTCTCATGCTCAATTCTGTAAAATGTTTTAAGGAAATGGTGTTTTTAAACAAATATCAGATAAATGTATTATCTAGAATCATCTCGGCATTCGTTTCATTTGTAATTCCTATTATCCTCATTCTTATTCCGAGCGATTGTTGCCTTCAGACAAACGAATAACATCTTGCTTGTTCATATCAGCGACAAAGCACGAAAATGTAATACGTGCGTTTAATATTCAAGTTGTGTCAGCTATCGACACCTTCACTGACCTTTCGATAGGACAATATGTGTATTTTTCTGCACGCAGATCGATTACTGATTAATAAAATGTATCCAATTTTTAAGAAATGTTTTGTAAAAAGTTTTCTAACTAGTAAACGTTTTTGCATTTTACTTCTCAAGATAACATAAAAGATGTCAAAGTAATATTAGAGTATAACAGAAGAAAATTAAGAGAATTTTATCATTCCGATAAAAAACTTTTCATATACAGTATATACATATATTTACAGTATATAAATATATACAGTATATAAATATATATTTAGTATATACATACATATACTAAATATATATTTATAATTAGATTTAAAATATGTTCTTGTGTTTTTCTCTTGTATAATTTCTGTTTGTATAAAAAAAAACAAGAAAAACAAGTAAAGAGTAATTAGATAAAACGTTTGCATTGTTTTTATACAAGTAAAATTATAATGAAAGAGAGAAATTATACTACATTCTACGTACAACCATATTTTATGTATGTTTAATTACAGTAAAACCTCTTTTATCTCCGAGGTAATGTGGGGAGGGGGTACCTCGGACAAGCGAAAACTCGAATAACGCGGAAGAAACACAAAATTCGAATACTTTTATTATTTTTATTTATTTAAAATGCTACAATGGAATTTAACCCCATGAACATAAAAAAGTAAAAATTTAACGAACGTAGATTAAAATTTATGCTTGTTTAAGCAAAAAGTATGTTGCAATCGCAAACTACTCCGCGCATACAGCATAGCGGCGTCATCCGTTTTATCCGAGTTTTTCTGTATTATCCGAGCGCACACCTCGATTAACGCGGAGTGCTCGGATAAGTCCGGTGGCTCGGATAACGCGGAGCCTCGGTTGATCGAAGGCCGTATAACCGAGGTTCTACTGTATTGCATTTATGATTTTATTTGCAATTTATTCATATTTCTTCAAATTTCAAACTTCTTGAAACTTATTTACTTATTTAAAAAAACTGAATATCAAGAAGTTACTTCAAGAAAACTAGTCTTCGCGCTATAAGTTACACAATCATCCTGGTAGGTACAGTTTATACAGAAATGTAACTATTTTCTATCTTTAAAAATTCCCTTTTTATATAAAACCACCAAGTTTTGATATTTTAAAAGTTAGAGAAGTTATAGTAAAAGTTTTTAAGGAATGTCAACCGGAAGAAAGCGATTAAAAACCGATTGATATTAGCTATTGTATGTAGAACGAAATAATACAGAAAGAGATAATCACAATTGCTCGAAACTTGCCACTTGGTTGCATTAACGATTGCCACAACCTTTCGCTTTTCGTTACACATTTTTGGAATTGAAGGTATTATAGTAGATCTTATTTCACATACACAACACGTGCGCGCTCACACATATTGCGTCCTTGGTCATTATGTTTCTTGGTCGTCTTATAAAAATATCTAAGAAAATTATATTACACTTTGTCTTTTCAATTGTCTACGAAATCACGTACATAAAATTACTGTTAAAGCCATGAACGTAAAATCGAATTAATCAAAGTTCTAGGATAATTAATCTTCTTTATACGAATCTGTAATTCTGTTGACAGCATTACAAGATTTTTATACAGAGATAAAAAGTTTTTAAAACTTGATTTTTCAAATCCGATCAGTAGATTATAATTTTTTAAATACAAATGTGTTTTACCGAAAAGTAATCAGGTATTTATTTACACTTTACAGTTTATAACATTTACTTACAGTAATACACATTAATATGTATTTTCTGTATAAATAATCAATTGTAATCTTCTATAAGAGTTATGATAGTTAAAATAATAGAAGGTAATATGGGCAATGTGAGCCGTCACATGATCTTAGGTGAACGAAATTAAAACAATACAAGGAGAAATGTTATATATAACATTTGGTCGATGGCGTATGCGGACGACATAGCAGTGTTAGCGGAGAATGAAGGAGGGATGAAAGGGATGATAAAAGGGTTAGAGAAGTACATGGAGGAAAAAGGGTTAGAAGTGAATATAGGAAAGACGAAGGTGATGAGATGCAGGAAAAGAAGGGGAAGGTGGAAGAAAGTTAGATGGATGTGGAAGGGAAGGGAATTAGAGGAGGTAAGAAAATTCACGTACTTGGGTTACGTAGTAACGGCAAATGGAAGAAGTAAGGAGCACATAAGAGAGAGGATGAAAAAAGGGGCTGTGGTGATGAGGGAAGTATGGGGGATAGGAAAAAGAAGATTTGGAGGGGATTGGGCGAGAAGGTTATGGCTTTTTGACAGACTAGTATGGACGGTGATAGGCTATGGGGTGGAAATATGGGGATGGAAGGAGAGAGAAGAGGTAGAGAGGATGCACGACAAATACTTTTAAGATGGATGATGGGTGTGGGATGGAACACACCAGGATACATGATAAGAGAAGAACTTATAAGAGAAAAAATGAGAGGAAGGACGGGAATGAGAGCATGGGGATATGAAAAGAGGTTAGGGGAGGAAAGAGGAGGAGATCTAGCAAAGTGGTGCTGGGAGAAGGTGAGAGAGAGAGAGAGAGAGG
>NW_011966946.1:31565-46536 GCF_000949405.1 Vollenhovia emeryi | reverse complement strand
CTTCAGCTCTTAGGCTTACTCCCGGTGAATCAAAATGCCATCAATCATGGCATTTTGATTCACCGGGAGTAAGCCTAAGAGCTGAAGTAGGAGTAAGAAATAAAATGGATTTATTTCCTTACTCCTACTCCTTACTCCAGCTTACTCCATGTATTGTAGACCAGCCTTTAGGTTAAGGTTTTTGTAAACGGAACAGAGGTCCGTAAATGTACCCCGCAAGGGAATAAATACATATACATAATGAATTATATTAAAAATATGTACATTACTCAACATTTTTTATATAATAAACTTTCTTTTAGTTTCTTTTTTATTACGTACATTATAATTTCCTGAAAAACTGTGAAACATTTGCTAGAAACGCGCATAGAGATATTTTATAAGTAAATTGCAATATCCATAATCCTATAAATGAGCAAATATGTGTTTACTTAACGCAAAACATATCTTTTGATAATCGTTCTTTTTATAGTGTATACCTAGGTATTATTTTGGAAGTGTCTCTGTTATTTGTCAGATAAGAGTATCTTGACTTGTCTCAGAGTAAGCGATACACGCTGTAATGATACAACTGACAATCTGAAATTCTAATAGAATGGTTAGACCATAGGAGGAAGTCATACGACCGTGCGCATTTTTACCACAGAACGTGAGTAACATTGCATCGTCGTTGAAGGACAACAAGCAGGCAGCAAGAAGGCCAAATGGTATATTTTCAAGCATGTGTAGAGTCAAGGAAAAATTCTCAAACCCAATCAATTAAAATATTATTTACGTTGCGTATGTAAATCCACGTATTTATCTAATCTTAATTGCAATGGAGATATTAAGTTTTTATCATAAAAATAATTTTAAATTCATTTAATATTTAAAGAAAAATAATACATAAGTAATAAATAAAAATACAAGTTTTTGCGGATATCATTTGATATTTATTTTATTTTTATTATAAGTCTTTTTGGGCAATATATTTACTATAACTCCCCCCCCCACCAAATAACTTTTAGTTAACCTTGATGATGACCTCTTGACCTCCAAGGAGGTCAAGACCATTGACATTTTCCGTCACTCATTGTTCATTAAAGAGTTATTAAAAAAAAGAAGTTTCATAAATGCTATGTAGTTTACGATACCATGTATGTATGTACATACGTTTAAGGGCACACACGCGCGCGCGCGCAGGGAGTGCAAGGGGAGGCCTTCGACCCCTCTTCCCCCACCCACCCCACCGACAAGGAAGGTGGACAAGTATTATATTTGGACATAGACGTTTAATATACAGGGTGTTATGTAATACCCGCCTCAACGCTTATTGTGGGATAGAGTGGACTAGACTAACATAAGTCGAAAAGTCCTGTACCACTTTGCAGGTTTTGCAATAGTTAACGAGTTATTAATTAATTATTAAAAATCGCTGTCTTAGACCGGCCTACTGTCCAATTCAAACGTGCGGCGAGATCGATCGATCGTTACTAGGCGCGCGGAGAGTTGTTTATTACAAGCGACAATGGCGAGCGGCGCGTCACGCTGGACCGCCGCCGTACATTTCTGACACAGCCCCGCGCCCTTCTTTAATAACAATAAAACTTTAATAAGAAAATTAAAAATATTTTTTGAACCTAAGTATGTTAAACATGCATAGAAAAATATCTATTTTGCTTAAAAAGACGATTACTCAGTTTACTTTTTCTTTTACTAATTGTAAGTAACGGTTGCCTTTAACAAAAGATATTTTTTCTTGATAATGGTAATCTAAAAATGTACACGTTACAAATATTTTTTGTAAAGATAACCGTTACCTAAAAGAAGAAAACTGAAATTGAGTAATCGGTTTTGTTAGCACTTGAAAGATATTTTTCTGCGCACATGAAAGCAATCGAGCAAAAAAATAATTCTTCTCTATTTACAGTAAGAAAATGATACTATAGAACGCTATCATTTCCTCACCACCTTGCGGTAAATAGCATGGCGCATTTTTTTTAAGTGGAATGCCCAGTAGGTCTAATCCACTTTGTATTAAAATATAAGAATCTTCTCATATTTTAATGCAAAAATTGTTCGAAGTGCATTCCTCGTTCTCGCAAACAAAGTTCGATCCTTCGAATAATGTTGCGGGTAAGAGCAGAAATTATTTTTCAACATGACAGGGCTCCTGCACATTTTTCTCAGCAGGCACGCAAATTTTTAAACAAGCATTACCCGGATGAGTCGAGGTGGTCCAATCATTTGGCCGGCGATCACCAGATCTTAACGTCCTTGATTATTTTGTATGGGGTCACATTAAGAATTTGGTCGAAAGCCGGCGTTATGGTGCAGAAACTGAGGTACGAGAAGAAATTCTCGCAGCTTTTAATACCATCACGTCGGAAATGGCGTATCGCGCTACGCGCAACATTATTCAAAGGGTCTAACTTTGTTTGCGAGAACGAGGAGGCACTTCGAACAATTTTTGTATTAAAATATGAGGATATACTCATTCCTCATATTTTAATACAAAGGATTAGACCTACTGGGCATACCACTTAAAAAAAATGCGCCATGCTATTTACCGCAAGGTGGTGAGGAAATGATAGCGTTCTATAGTATCATTTTCTTACTGTAAATAGAGAAGAATTATTTTTTTGCTCGATTGCTTTCATGTGCGCAGAAAAATATCTTTCAAGTGCTAACAAAACCGATTACTCAATTTCAGTTTTCTTCTTTTAGGTAACGGTTATCTTTACAAAAAATATTTGTAACATGTACATTTTTAGATTACCATTATCAAGAAAAAATATCTTTTGTTAAAGGCAACCGTTACTTAGTAAAAGAAAAAGTAAACTGAGTAATCGTCTTTTTAAGCAAAATAGATATTTTTCTATGCACGTTTAACATACTTAGGTTCAAAAAATGTTTTTAATTTTCTTATTAAAGTTTTATTGTTATTAAAGAAGGGGCGCGGGGCTGTCAGAAATGCACGGCGGCGGTCCAGCGTGACGCGCCGCCAGTGAACTCTATAGTTCACTGCGCGCCGCTCGCCATTGTCGCTTGTAATAAACAACTCTCCGCGCGCCTAGTAACGATCGATCGATCTCGCCGCACGTTTGTTTCTTCCAGACAGGAACCAGCACTCAATTATTACAATGATATATCTTGATGCAATATTATTCTAAAAAATACCCTTACGATTAATACGTAATATAAAATAGATTCGAAAGATTATAGTTTCAGAGATTATAATTTTATAGATTTTAATATTAATTATAGTTTCAAAGATTATAATTTCGCTGTTGCCACATCTCTCACACTACACTTATGTCTACTACATAATTCTTCCTATTTTTCAGTTTTAACTGTTTATGTTGTTGAAACAGAACGGTCAATAACTTTGATTTTTTCCAGTTATTCGTTCTATCTTACTTTATAACATATTAGTTTGTTATACGAATCTCACTCACCGTTAAGCTTAAAAAAATAATAAAATGTGCCATCATTTGCATTTACAAATGCAAATAATAATATTTTAACACATAATAATGTGTGTAAATAATATTTGACGTGTAATAATATTACAACAAATTATATTGTTACGTGTAATAATATTTTTAATGTGTTTTACGTGTATTATTTCGTGTAACATAGCAAACTTTAACATTGTTTTTTAGAACTTTAGACGGTCAATTTTTATTTAATTATTCTTATTTTGCACGTATTACCGTAAAGAATAAACTGTAAAAATTTGAAACAATTCTCACATAAATAATTTTACGAAATAACTACCTTAAACGGACATGATATCGTAAACTACATAGTATTTATGAAACTTTTTTTTAACAACTCTTTACTGAACAATGAACGACGGAAAATGCCAATGGCCAAGATCTTCTTGGAGGCCAAGATCAACATCAAGGTCAAGCAGAAGTTATTTGGTGGAAGGAGATTATAGTAAATATTTGCCGTCTTTTTTAAACATTAATTAATTCTTTTCTTTACCATAATTATATGTGATTTGTTTAAATGATTTAATTTCTTGATGCTGTTAAAGGAAAAGAAAGATTCTCTTACAATTAGTGAAGTTAATTAAATGTATGGTAAATAAATATAAGTTTTTAACATCAATTGTATGTGTATGTGTGTGTTTCAATTAATTTATTAACTTTATGAAACTTTTAATAAAATTAAATTAATGAGATAAAAAAAAGTGACAGAAGCTCTATCGTGTTATGCTTACTTTATTTGTTCTGTTCATTCAATATAAAATAACAGCTATTTAGTTCCTGTAACTTTTCATTGCCATCGTATACAGAATACCCTACCAAAAATTTAATTATCTCTTTACTTTTGATAACATGAATTAATATTTCAGACTTAATTGAATGCTCCAAAGAGCTTTAATGGCTTCAATATAATAATGTAAGAAAAATGTTCTTTTCAAAGTTATTTTGTTGTAATATTTTGGTCATTAATATTTTCAAAAAGGAATATATCATTTTCTCTTGTATGTTGTAGCTATTATTAATATGCATTCAATTATGTATGACATGACTCAAAAACGACTTTATAAAAACTTAAGAATTTTCGATTATAGGAAAAATATTAGAATGCTAAAATAATTTTTCTTATTAGTAACCGACTTTCAAATGACGACTTTCAATGGTAATACCAGGGTGATTGGACAAGTAACTCGGTTCGCATACTAATAGAGAACGACAGCGACATTCGTATAAGTGGTCAGAGTTTCCTTTTTAAGGATGAATATTCTATGGTCACAAGTCATTCTGATGCTAATTCGTTGTTTGGCAGTTACCCAGATGGCCAGTGTGAGCACAAGTTGCTTTCATATTGCTAACAAAAATGTAGCATCTTGCTATGCATCTATGTCGTCTATTGTGCTGTTGTTGGCTAGCATTTCATGTCGGAAATGAAACATTTGCATGATCCAAACATTGTGCTAGCATTAAGTGCTTGGCCAGATGTAATAGATATAACCAGTTTATATATTGTTAGAAAATTGAAGACAATGTATGCTAACTCTTTGTTAACAGTATGCCCATTCGATGTGTTCTCTCTTTAGCTGTGCACTCAACTACAATAATATGTTAACATTATGCTAGCTGTACTTAACTCATTCAAACATTGAATTCATATTCCTAGCATCAGTTGCTGGCATTTTATTTCCATACATTGCTTGAGTATACTGGCTATCTGGGTACTTGTACACAAGCGTTTTAAGTGCCACTAAGAAATGAGTAAAATTGGAATTTATGTTGTAATTTAATTCTTCTTTCTGGAAAGGAAAATAGCGAAGGAAATTCAGAAGAGAATTTTGCTTACATTAAGTGACTCATGCCCTTCTTATGAAACCTTTGGGTAAATGAGCGTGGCAAAACAAGTATCGCAGACGCACCACGTCCTGGGGCTCCAAAAACAACTGTGACGCTATAAATTATTGATAAAGTCCACGATATGGTTTTGGCTGACAGACGAGTAAAAGTGCGCGAGTTAACATAGGTCGTGGACATCTCAACTGAGCGGGTTTATTTTATTTTGCGTAATGAATTAGACATGAAAAAATGTTGTGTAAGATGGGTACCGCATCTGCTCACTCCGGAGCAAAAACAAAATTGCATGCGAACATCGGCCGACTGTTTGGAAGTGTTCAAGAAGAATCAAACAGATTTTTTGCGGGGTTTTGTGACTATGGATGAGAGGTAAACGCGTATATTGAGGGTCTCGAAGAAACCCATGCGAAGGAATCACGAACCTGTAAAAACGTTGGAGCAAGTGCGTTGAACTTCGAGGGGACTATGTCAAAAAATTAAGTATTATACGTTGAAAAATTCAAATTGTTCTTTTTAATATCAAACCAACCCCGTACATTACTGAAAACGATCAATTAGTGAGTGTAATGCTCTTTCAATAGTTTCTGAGGTTTCATGCACTTTCTAAGTATCTGTAGTATGATTAAAAAATTTGCACATTGCTTCTTCATCATCTGGGCAACGTAATTTTCAATTTTGAAGGTGCTAATTGGAAATTTGCATATTACTTCGTCATCTGGGCAAGTTATTTTTAATTTTGGCTTCTTCATGGAGGAAGCTGTGTGAGTTAAGGTACAAATCGACATTTCCTTCTTCAGAATTTTAATTTGCACAAAGCATCCTCTATAAGGAAGCTAAATGCGCATTTCTAATTTTTCTCCTACGCGTATACAGATTTTTGGCTCCGTTATAGAAGAAGCTTCGTGTGCAAATTAAAATTCTGAAGAAACAATTCCGTATTTGTACCTTTTTCTTAATAAATTAATTTGAACAACTTTTGTATGAAACATTCTTCTCTTTGCCTGATATTTTTTTATGAAGTCAAGAAAAATTTGATATCTTTTTCGATATTTAGTTTATGATATATCGATAATTGTTTATCGGCGGAAAAAGTGATACAGACTTTTTAACTTCGTTTAGTCTCAAGAATATGCTATTACAATAGTGCCCCAACTTTTGTAAACACTTGTGTGTATCTGAAAGGTCATCAAAATGAGACCTTGTACAGTAACGGCACATTCTTGGGATACGCCCGTGTCCCCCCCCCCCCCCCACACACACACGCGCGCGCGCGCGCACACGCACGCACGTACGCACGCTCAAAAGAGAAAAATAATAACAATGAAGAAATAATGAAAAGGATAACTTTTGCATATTTTTTTTAAACAAAATTAAGGTTTGAGGAAATGAAAATCATTGCCATTGATAATCATATACATGTAGGTATATATATTATACAAATAGAGATTATTCAAGAAAAAGCAAATGTGCATATGTGGGTATATTTTATATATAATATAATTATCTACAAATGAAAAATTTTTCCAAAAATAAAGCTTCTAATAAAGAAATACTTAAATGAAACAAATAAAACTATTGTTAACGAACTATCAGTATTATACTGGATCTGCTAATGTTTTTATTCAAGCTGTTTAACACTAATACGAATTTAGATTAACTGCTTTCGCATATTTCATATTGGCTTTATGTATTACACTTTTAAGTTTTGCAAGCTCCTTATTTTCACTTCCAGTTTCATGAAACTGTTGACTTATGTTCGCGACAACCATGATCACAAAGTCTGTACAATTGTACTATGAACATTATTGATGTTCATCTCAAATAAAAATTATATTGATTTTTTCTTTGAATAAAGCATAGTAAAACATTCATAAAAAAACTCTAATAGAATAGCGAACAGATTAGTTTACTTTAATCGCATGTGTTTATTGTATCTGTATTATATATAATATAGAATATTATGATTGATGTTTATTGCTTCCTAATAGAGGAAGCTTTGTTTTCGTGAAAAAAATTGTACTCGAGTTTTCATTGCTAATGTGTTTAGAATATTTTATAATGTCAAAAAAACACATTTTTAAGAAATGACTGTGTGTATGTGTGTGTGTGTGTATGTATGTATGTACTGTTCGCGCTCTACAATAATTTCCGCAAATATTAAGATATCGAAATAATCTTTTGAATATTAATGCAGTGGCGATCGTGGCGTAAAGAGTTGTGTGCTACTCTAATGAGTCGAAGATCCGAGTTCAAATCCGACTAGAAATTGTCGGTTTTTATTCGATCGCCTCATCTTGGAAGGAAGTGGGAACCGCTTCCTAGAGTAATCTTGTCTCCTCTATATAAAAATAAAGGAGAGTCCAAGTAACAGATCAAGTATAGGTGTTGCAATATTATATTCCCATGTTAAAGTGTCAAGAATGATCATGAAAATGTGATTGGTATTGAATTAGGCGAGAATTGGTGAAAAGGTTCAGTTTTTATACGAGTATAGTATAAAAATGTCGTTTTTTTTATAACTTCGAAAATATGCATGATAGAAAAACCATTGAGGACGAAAGTCATAGTGTTTTAAGTGACTCATTAGATTGCAATACGGTATGACCTTGAACAGTTTCGTCAAGGTCATGTAAAAATCACCTTTAAATTATTAAATGGAACCTCCTTTTTCATTACATATTCTTATAGCTTACCTCGAGAGCTTATCAAAACACTATAACAAACTATATTTTCGTTATAGAGAGTGTGAGACTCATTTGTTGCCAAACTAAAAATGACGGTAGATTAGGTTAAACTGAGAAGGAAAGTCATGTACCGTTGTGCAGAATTAGCAATAGTTATCGCGTAATTAATAAAAACGTCTGGCCGAATAATCGCACAAGGAGCGGAAGGCCGGACCCGGCAGGCATGCAAAATGGTTTATTTGTTTATATCTCCTAGTGACGAGTGACGACTATCTCGAGTGACAAGCGCGTGACTCCACCTCTCGCTACCGCTACCTAGGAGATATAAACAAATAAACCATTGTGCAAAACGGTACATGACTTTTCTTCTCAGTTTAACCCAATCTACCGTAATTTTTAGTTTGGCTACAAACGAGTTTGACACCCTGTATACTTTCCGAGTGATGAGGCCTTGAAAGTTACAATACAATCGGTATTAACATTATCTAAGATATGAAGACCACTACTGGTCTGTTTTACATCTTTGTTATATCTGTGTGTGTGTAAAATAAAATAAAACATAAAATAGGTGTAAATTCGACTGTGGCATTCTTCACACCCAAGGATTGCTATGTAATGCATCACTTAAAACCTCATCTTTTATCTTTAACATATTTTTTGTGCTGACCATGCACTCTTCACAGAGTACATCCTGGATAATGCTAATGCCGGCGATACTCTAATAATTTATAGTAATTGATTTTATACATTCCACTTTTCTTGCGCGCGTTCAAAGATTTTGCCTCCCTCTTGTTTTGCCACTGTTGCGCCGCGCATGCGTGAGAAATAGAGCCCGTCCGTAATCGTTGGTGGCGATGTTGCGTCAACTTGTGTTAGTACTGTCAGTTTAGCGCGAGCCACTGCTAGGGAGACATCCATCGGAGTTTTGCTTGTTCTAAGGTATGGGCGCATTACGTATTTTCCCTTTTTTTTACGCGAGAAAGAAAATTTATTTAGCCTTTTATCCAACAAATAGAGAAGCCATGTGTGTGTCATAATCCGTTAATGAACCAGATTCCTGAGATAATTTTGAAACTAATATACTAATACAAAAATACCGAAGCTACAATAATTTTCAATGAAAAATAAGAAGGTTGAGAAATTAAATTGTCCAAAATTCGCGCGCTTAGGTATGTCACATTGCAATAATGAAGGCGTTTTCAAGCGCATGAATTTGTAATACATATGCAAAATTATATTTTAATATAAATAATAAAACATTTTCAAATTCTAAAGTAAACTGTACCATACGGTTTTCGCAATCGTTGAATATGAAAATATCAAAATATGGTGAGATTCCGATATTTTTGGTGCCACAATGTAAAAATAGAGGAAAGTCGGATAAAACGAGGTAGTTTGATAGAACAGAGTAATTAAGCTTGTAGGGCGGAAGAGTGGTACTATCTCACTAATAACAAGAAAATTTGTTACATATGCAAAGACTACAAAAAGATAATGTGTATCGCAGTAAACTTTTGGTCTGAAAGCAGCTCTGAAAAATTGTGCGATCAGTTCTTCTTGTCATTAAATTAATAAATGCAAGCCAGGAAAAAACATCACGAAAACTATAAGTAGGCCACTTTAATTTTTCTATTTAATCATGAGTTAATTTTATTTCTAAGCTTCTTACTTAATAAATGCTATATTTGTTTCCTCAAACATGTATAGTTGGACAAAACGGAGCAGCAAATGATTTGACAAAATTGGGTACCCTGTTTTGAGCTGTGCTCAAACTTAGCATCCAACAAAGGATGAATTCAATATTATTAGTGTAAAAACTGGACCCATGAATAATATAGCGATATCGATGAGACCGAGTTTAAGTCTTATCTGTGATTATTGTACTTAATTTCAATCTAAAGATTTTTAGTATATTATATTTCACTGTGATATAAATGTTATTTTATTTCGATAATTGAGGAATTGCTGCAACTGTCAAAAACTAATTTTTCCTAAGCCATTGGCAATGGAACAGATAATTTTTTTCATACAAATTTTCGCGTTTTCGATTTTTTTGGTAAATTTTTAATACTTGCATTTTTTTCGGTGTCAACATTAATTTGCTCTCTATAATAATAATTATTATTATAAAAAACTTAAATTTAAAAATTATGTTTTAACATAAACTAAAGTTCATGTTTTCATATATTTTATATACTCTTAATTCAATTTCTGAACAAATCAATAAATAAAATGTTCTTTGTATACAGGATGTCACATTTTAAATGATCCACGCAAATGTCTCCAAAAGATACGGAAAATGATTCAAACAAAAGTTGTTTGGTTCGAAGGGGGACATAAGATGATGCCATTGACTTGACCTTGGATAGTCATTTGAAGGTCACCTTCAATTTTTTAAATGGAACTCCTATTGTTTATTACACTATCTTATTCTACTAATTAATATGAACAACTTTTGTCTGAAATATTTTTTATTTGCCTATGACTACCGTACATCATATATCCGCAAGGATTAAATTTTTATACTCTTTTCCGTACTTAATGTTGTGATTAATGTGTGCCTATAAGACACATTGCTGAATAAATTATTAATATGGCTGATTATATATTAACAAGGTACAGATGACGTTATTTCATTACTAAAATGTCTACTAGTGGTAAAGTTAAAAATTATTTAGATTAGCTGCAACATTTGCATTATATTTTAAGTTTATCATACAATGATATCTTTTGGTCTCATTTATGTTATGCGCGTTGCACTAATAATAAATTTTGCTTTCATAAAGATTGTTCGAAGTCATAGTTATTCAAAAAAGATTATTGCTTGTGTACATTATTTTTTCTTTGAGTAAATAAAATGTTATTATTTTTCATTGATAAAATCCTTTTAGCAATTATAGGCAAAAAGAACAAACACGAGTTTGTGGATGATATAAATAACAATAATGACAACTATAATTTTAATGTGTATGATAGCTGTATAATAATCATAATAATAATTTTGTAACAAAATGCATAATATTGCAATGATATTATCCTTTATTTAAGAAAAACAGAATGAAAAATAGTCCAAATTTTTTCAGAAAAGATCAGACCTACTTACAATCCATTGCACGATAAGACCGCAAAAGATTAAGTAATAGGTCAACTAATAATATCATTATACATATTTGTCTATTACTGAGGTACAAGAGAATCGGAAATTCCATCTGTACATAGTACAAATATCAAAAATCATATAATATTAGATTATCATATCAGAACCGTATTTGAATAATTGCTACGCAAAAGTAACACTACGGCCCATGTCAAATCTTTAAGGAATTAATCCAAGAACTTTTGTATCATACAATACAAAATAATTCTTTAATTTCTTAATAACTATTACATTTTTATCATATTTCTTAAATTAAAATTGAAATACTCTTGTTTAAGTTCCATTGATTTTAATCACTCAACATAATTGTGAACGAAATTAGGATGTGTATATCTCACTGCGTAAGAGAGTTAAATTATTTTCAATTAAAATTCTAATATAAAGGTACCACAAAAGTTACTTAAAATTAACTAAAAACGTATAATTATAATTTAAATAATAAATTTTTTAGTACATTGTACGTTAAGTATGGTGGAAATGGTAAATATACCAAAAATCCAGTAACGCTTGAGAAAAGCCAAGAATGTAAGAAAAATGCAAAATTTGTTAAAAAAAGGATAATCAAATATAAGAGACATTATTATGAAATATATAATTGATTATAGGTTTTCGTCAGGTTAGTACTCGTAACTAGAGATTCCTAATATATGTATACTAGCTAGGTGTAGCTTTATGTGAAGTTAATAACTATTTCTTATTATTGGAATATTTTAGCGAACAAGATGTCTGGCCACCGTCAGCCTAATTCCTTAAAAGGTCTTAGTTTGGGACGCGTGTGCCATCAACTCGGCGGGATGTGCCAACACTTGCATGTGCTCTCACAACAATCTTCCACGGCGCAAGTACTGGCCTTTGCAAAATGGACGATCAGACCGTACTATATAAATGGACTGCCGATTCATTTGCGCTCCCAGGTTATCGAGGAAACTTTGAGGATACTGAACAACTCATCGGTTGTCGGTTTGACACTCATTTCCGCACCTGCAGCGATATATGTATTAGCGCTTCTTTTGAATAATGATATAAAACAGTTGAAAATTAAACTCTGTTGCTATTATGGATGTAGCCACCAAACGTCTCTCTTAAAGTTACTCGCTTCAGAAGGAATTGGACTTGAATCGTTGGATCTGACCCGTTCCACCTTATTAAACTTAGATTGCGAATTATTTCGTTCGGCACTATTAAATATGAAGAATTTATCGAATCTAACACTTCGAAATATAGCCAGTGATGCCGTGCTCGGAGTCATAGGTAGTAGCTGTCCGAGACTCGTAATTCTAGACATAGCTTGCTCTAAACAAGTAACAAACGCCGGATTGAAGCAGTTACTTTTTCAAACGGAATTACGAAACAAAGTACACTCCATTTCATCTAAAAAACAAACTAGTTGGTCGCGACTCAAGAGATTTTTTTCTATGTGGGAAATAAAACGCTCTAGATCGAAAAAAAAGTTTTGCTTGAAAAAGGTATTTCCATTTATTATGGAATATAAAAGAAATCTATTATGTGACACACTAAGAGTACTGAATGTCGCTGATACCGCTGTTACTAGTTTGGGCGTGTTATTCGCTCTAATACAAATCCCGCAACTCGAATCTTTGGCGGGATATAGCTACATGGAACATGTGGCAGAAATAACGCATCAACTCATTGATTTGAAAGTTCCGTTCAATTTAACTGAGGCAAGGAGTTATAAAACGACGCCCTTACATATGAAACTTTTAGCACAAATATGTCCAAAAGTTAAAAAAATACATATTTATGAACCGTACCATTCCGTACATTTTCCTGACGCACTATGCCATTTCCCTTACATTACCTCATTAAATATACATAATGTACTGCCGGAGAAAGAATGGTTACACAGTTTTTATAATTACTTTCGAACAAATGGCCAAAGCTTGAGTGAACTTAATATTCAAATGATGGAAAGTCAGGATCCTCTGCAGGTGGATTTAAAGGAAATTTTGAGCAATTGTCCTAATCTGCAAATACTCATTCAGAATGGATCAAATATAGTTTGGACAAAAGGACATGATCCTCCACCTTTTAAATATCTAAAGAAAATTAAACTCGGACATACAGTCAAGGCATTGGTGATTACAAAAATACTTTTGTTGGCTCCTGCGTTAATGACATTGCATATCCACAGTTGTCTCGATTTGACGAACGAGCATCTAGAACAGTTACTAAAACCATCTACCAAATATAGAAGTCATCAAGGACTAGATAAATGCAACAACAATTTACAAAATTTAAGATGCTTTTATATTTCTGAGGCAAGTAAAGTATCAGGAACCATTGTGCTAAATATGCTCCACAGATACAAACAGTTAAAGTGGTTTGGTAACTTGGCAAATTGGAACTTGAACAGTGAGGATGTCGAAATGTTACAAACAACTATAAATCATGAAAACATGAATGTAGATTTATGCTGCGATTCGCATTGGTACTGGAGCAATTGCGTTTAATAGTATATGTACTTCGTGAAATAATACTTTGTCCTACAAACCCATAGAACTTATAGACATGGAAGGGGAATAGCATATACTTTTCGAAAGCTGAAACTGTATCGTCCAACATCTGTGTGACAATACAAATACAATCTCGCTTTAGTCACTCTTGCGCAGTTCGAGGAAAAGTTATAGAACGAGACAGAATGATAGTTTCTTCGGTTTCTTCTGGCTCACTTCTTGAACACACTCTGTGTCGGTCCTTTTCCCCTTCCATGTCTATAAGTTCTATGTACAAACCATGATATTATCAACCAATCTGATAAGACTCTGATAAATTAAAACTGTATCAATATTAAAGATTTACATGAGATTTTACATTTTTTATACAATGTTAAGCAGAATTGAATGCATGCTCTTTTTAATATTTATCAGAGCCGTAATATAATTTATAATATGTTTAATAAAAATTAAAAAACGCTCCTCTTTTTCGTTTGATTATTGTTCCCATAACAGTTATAACAGTTATAACATTATAACAGTTAATTTAAATATCTATAATTCCATATAGAGAAATGTGTAAAAAAACGTAGACTCGAAATTTAATTGCTTGGTCTTATGTTTATAAATCGCGATAGTATATGATCTTATATATCACTAAAACATTACCTCTGTTAAGCCATGCGATTGCAGCAGGCGATTGATGAGTCTAGTGTCAGTTTGAAAGATTTTGTAAGTCATGTGTAACTGCTTAGCAGGTGGATCTTCTGGTGGCTTGTCTAAGGCGGAACACCTAAAGGACAAATAAAATGCAGTTGCATTACCATTTTAATGTAAGGATGAATGGTAGATAAATTCTTACAACTTCAACTTACTTGAAACGTAAAACGGGTGCCTTGCTTCCATTTGGTCCATTCAATAACCATTCGTTGTTTAGCGCGTTTCTTGCATTCGTTGCGCTATAAATAAATATCGGTAAAGTATTAGAAACGTAATTCTTATCACTATTGTGAATACTTTCATGAACAAAATAAAATCGGAGTATTTATACAGGGTGTCTGATGCAAAAGTAGCCAACTTGAAAATAGTGGTAGAATAGGTTAAACTAAGGAGAAATATCATGCGCCGCGGTACAAAAGTAACAATAGTTATCGAGTAATTAATTTACACGTCTGAGCGAATAAGGATGCAGGAGACGGTAGGCCGGACTCGGAAGGCATTTAAGAAAATCGATCGATGAGCGGGAGGTGGAGCGACGCGCGAGATACTATGCTTATGTTTCGGGTCGCCCGTCGCTCGCGCTCGCTGCCGCGCTCGCCGCCCGCGCCGCGCGCCCCGCGCCTAGGTTTTTTCCCA
>NW_011966946.1:27333-30121 GCF_000949405.1 Vollenhovia emeryi | reverse complement strand
CGCTACACTCATGTCTACTACATAATTCTTCCCATTTCTCAGTTTTAACTGTTTATATTGTTGAAACGAAACGGTCAATAATTTTGATTTTTTTTCCAGTTATTCGTTCTATTTTACTTTATAACATATTTGTTTCTCATACGAATCTCACTCATCGTTAAGCTTTAAAAAAATAAAATGTGCCACCATTTGCGTTTGCAAATACAAATATTAATATTTTAAAACATAATAATATGTGTAAATAATATTTCACATGTAATAATATCACAACGAATTATATTGTTACATGTAATAATATTTTTAACGTGTTTTACACGTAATATTTCGTGTAACATAGTAAACTTTAACAATATTTTTTAGAACTTTGAGACGGTCAATTTTAATTTAATTAGTCTCATTTTGCACGTATTTATGTAAAGAATAAACTGTAAAAATTTGAAACAATTCTCACATAACTGATTTTACAAAAGAACTATCTTAAGGGAAAATAAACAAACTTATGATAATTCAACGTTTATTTTTTGTTATTTATTTATTTATATAAATGAATGTATAATTTCAAATCTGCTACTCTTTGCCCAAGCTAGTTTTGTGGATGTTTCTTGTTACAGATTAATAACATTGTTATAATTGTATATACGTACAAATTATAATCACAATATTTATATTTGTGTAATCACTGATACAGAGGGATATGTTCATGATCTCACGTTTTATTAATATTAAATAACAAATAATGAATTGAATTGATTGAATTAAATCAATAAACCCTGGCTGAGGTAATATTTTTTGCAATAAATTAAAAAATTTAAATTATTTTGACATTTAACATACTGTCTTGGCTCTTATCCCTTTAGTCCTTCAAATCTGTGATTAAACAATAAAGTTGTCCAGTTTGATTGTGTCTCGTGGTAATTATTAAGACCTGAACGTTCGTGCAATTTCTCGGTGAGCACGCGGAGCACCACTGCGTGCGAGTGAGTCGAATGCTCGATGAAGTGAGATAGCAGCATTTCTCAAGGAGACCCGACACTCGCTGAATGACGATCGAAATGTTGCTATCTCACTTCAGCGAGCATTCGACTCACTCACACGTAATGGTGCTCCGCGCACGCACCAAGAAACCACGCGAACGTCCGGACTAGTAATTATATTAATAAAAAGAAATAATCTAAACGACATATAACTTTTTCAAAATATTTATTCTCCAATTCGAGTAAGAAAACAAAAAAGAAATACGAGGCCATTAATCAAAGAGAAGTCAAAAGAAGGAAAAAAGACACAATCTTACATAATTTAAAAGACTAAAAAAATTATAAGAAAAGATTAATATTAACAATGTATAATTTTAAAAGTTTATTGCCACAAGAAAGATTGAGTTGAACAATATATTGAATGATTATAAGGAAATTCGAGGGTTTTAACGAACGTATCACATACGTAACACAAATAAACTTACTTTTCTGAATTATTACATTTATGGGATTTATGTACCAAGGCCTCCAATGCTTCCTCGCTGCTATTGGATAACTGCGACATACCAGAAAGACTGGTAGAGGACATGAGCTCTTTCGAACGCTTCCCTTCCAATCTCCCTGTTACATTAGTATACTTTCTTTGGGACATCATGCTTTATCTGAAAAAGAACAGAAGACCGTATGTAAAATTGTTGTACTATGTGAGCGAATAAATGCCATATGACATGAAATGGGTATTGATGTATATACACTACCGGTCAGAAGTTGGAAACCATTTATTTAAAATGTCTACTATATGAAATAAAATATAATGTCTACTTAAATTACGAAATTTTAAATTACGAAAATTCTTTAATTACGAAAAAATATTAAATAAAACATGAATCAAATTTTTAAGTATTATAGTACTTCAGTAAAATATTTTTAAATTTTCTACATGGTCTCAAAATTTTAGCCGGCAGTGTAATTAATGTAACACTAGTAATGCATATACCTGTATGATATGTATGTATACAGGATGTCCTATTTTAATTGACCACCCCAAAATTTTTTATTTGTAATTTTAGAAAAAAATATTTCAAACAAAAGTTATTTGGTTCGAAGGGGGACATAAGAGGGTGATAATGATTTGATAGTCGTTTGTAGAATACGTGAAGGTCACCTTTAATTTCTTAAATTTCTGGATGTAGATTACGTGAAGGTCACCTTTAATTTCTTAAATTTCTGGAACCCTGTATTTTTCATTGCATATTCTTGTAGCTTACGAGAGCCAAAACACTTTTCAAAACACTATAATAAAATATTTTTTCATTAAGTATTTTTCGTGTTATAAGGTTTGAAGTTAAACGGTACTGCTTGTACCGTTTAAGCATTTTCTGCTGAAATCACAAATAAAAAAGTTTTTGGGGTGGTCAATTTAAAAAAATGGGACACTGTATAATAACAATTAATTATCAAAATATTGTATTAACATTATTAAAATTATTATTAAACATTAAGTATTCAGACAGGCAAGCCTATTGAAAAGAAATATCGAAAAAATCTGTTTCCAAATTTTGTCGACAGAAAAATTATAGATTTGACATGTGTTACATGATGTTAAAATACTAACAGAAATATAACAAAGTTTAACAACATGCTTAGATTGGCAGCAGAAATTAAACAGAATTTGCTCACGTAACTCGACGACAAATTGACATCAAAAACCGAGCAGAGTCTACTGACATAAGGCTTGTTTTTATTGCTGCACTGTGAACTAGTGCAGTAAGCTAGAATGAGAAAAATTATACTTGTCCTACTCTAATTTATTG
>NW_011966946.1:22051-27264 GCF_000949405.1 Vollenhovia emeryi | reverse complement strand
CTACAAGAACATGTAACGAGAAATAGTAGGTTCCATTTAAGAAATTGAAGGTAACCTTCATGTGACCTTCAAATTACTCTTCAAGGTCAAACCTATGGTACCATCTTATGTCCCCCTCGAAACCATACAACTTTTGTCTGAAACATTTTTTCATATCTCTTTTAGTTTTTTAAAAAATCGACTGTATAAATTAAAATGGCCCACCCTGTATAGTTCACCAATGTAGCAACAGAAAATAAGCCTATAACTCGTTATAACAGATTGTTAGCAAAAATGGAGTAAACTCTGTTGTTTAGTAGGGTAACGGTTTTGCTAGAGGAAACGTATAATATAGTATAGCACTTTGGGCCTGAGCAGAATGGCTATCTTGTACTCTTAAGACATAAGACAGTTATTGTGCATTATCTCAAGGCAAAGGCTAGAAACATAAAAAATTGTCTTAAGGCTGTCTTAAGAGTATAAGGCAGCCATTCGGCTCAGGCCCTTTCTCGTAAGGAAAAAACCCTGTGCTACTGCACATTATAAATTAACGTAAAGAATTATTTAACGCCAGTACATGATTAACCAATGTAGAAAAATTACAAAATTGGTCGAATTAGTGAGACACCCGCCTAGAGTGTAGGGAAGTCCATTCAAACCCTGGCTCCCGAGTAGAAAATGAAACGCGGCCCTGAAAGGGGCGCGATAGATTTTGCTCTAACGACTGATCAGGTCTTGTTAAGGCAGCCTGATGACGCCCTGATAAAAAATGTAACGTTGTGTTCTAAGTGGCCCTGAAAGCAGTTTTCTATTAAGCAGCTTCCTATTAAAAAATCCACTTCGTAACTAATTGTTAAATTGTGTTAAATTGTGTTAAATTGTGTTAAATCACCTAGTCATCAAAAGTATATTCAGGTTGTTGAGGTCTATCCATGATTCAGACAACTCGCTCTCGCATCATATCGGCTCGCCTTTTATACTAATACGGGACGATTTTTACTTACGAGAAAGACGCGCGGTCGCCACGTCGCCGCGTCGCGGCAGTATGTGGTACTAGTGCTATCTATTCAGGATCCCATCAGGCGTATCGGGATTTCGTTGTGACAGCAAATGTATTTGCTAAGAATAAATTATTTTGCTTCAGTAGCAAATTTATGTGATTGTAATTACAAATACACTCAGCAAATTTTGTTCTATTCTCGCAACAAAATAGATTTTGCTATAATGACGAATAATTCGTAAAATTAGTTCTATCAACTAAATTTTATTGCTATTACTACAAATATGCAGTAACAACGGCGATTTTGCTATCACAGCAAAATTATTTTTTTCCGTGTAGTACTGCGAACTCTTCTCGTGCCTTGTTACTCCTATAGAGTCCTGTACGGGAATTCTGTAACTTGCTATCGAAGTTTTTCGATAACGTTACCTAGGAACAACCAATGAAAATCTGCGTCTTTTTCGAAGATCGTCCTCGCCATTGGCTGTCGCTAGTTAACCGAAAAGCATCGATTGCGAGTTACAGAATTCCCGTACTGACCTCCTATAAGGGCCTGTAAAGCGAGGAAGAGGGTTTGTAGATTATTGATATTAGACTTTTTAATTTATATATATTAATTTATTTATAAGAAATATATATATAATGTGTGCATTTTGGTATACTAAAAATTAAAGTATTATCACAAACGATTTCAGTACGTGGCATGAATTCTTCTTCAATATCTTCTTCATCGTATTGGTCAGCATCACTGTATTGATCATGTTGACTAAAATCGCTCCCATCAACATCATCTTCACTTCCGTCATTATTACTCTCATCGCTAATGTCAACTTTATTTTCTGCGCTTTCATTTAAATCCAGATTTTCTTCACTTGCATTTTTACTTGCAAAACAGTTTTCCTGACTTCCAATTCATCAGTTTTTTTCACTGTCACTTCTATCAAAATTTCCCATCGATAACCTGTTTTTCGAATCGCACGAAACCTTTTAATACGTATTCATGTTAATTTTCTAATTTTTTCCATACGATCCATTATTTTAAATAAAATTTATTAAATTATTATTTTAAAGTTGCAATTTATAGTATATACTGTAGGATTCAGTTCACCTGCATTTGGTCAGTTAGTTCTGTAGAATCCCTTTTTATTTAATAGAACGATCGAGGAGGGTTCGATCGAACAACGCATGAACTCGTAAGAAAAAAAAAACGTTTAATATTATAGGTTAGCTATCGCTTACAGTCCTCTCAGAGTTCGCGACGCACGCTCACCACGTCGAGACTTCTCTCGCTTCGACCTCCTTGCACCACGCCGCCGTACA
This sequence comes from Vollenhovia emeryi, assembly GCF_000949405.1. Classification (NCBI taxonomy): domain Eukaryota; kingdom Metazoa; phylum Arthropoda; class Insecta; order Hymenoptera; family Formicidae; genus Vollenhovia; species Vollenhovia emeryi. The sequence continues at coordinate 24,965 of NW_011966946.1, read as the reverse complement.
ACACCTCCTACTGCACACGTACAAGTCCTTTCCGCACTTACAATCCTCGCTATTGCGCACGACGTCTTGCTATACGCACAATATCTCACTGCTCGCACAACGCTTCTCCAATTCTCCCTCGCACACTTCGAATATCTTAATCTACTTTCTCTCACTTCTCTCATGCAGCACGCCATCTGCATGCAATTTCAAAATGATGCGTGAGCACGTTCGATAGAAAATTTTAGACAAAACCTGATCAGGGTCGCATAAAGATTTCCTCGATCAGGCGCTAATAAAGCAGCCCTCATTGTGGCGCTGACAGAGAATGCCATAATACGGCAACCCTGATCCAAGCACTAACAGGTCCGGATCAGGCTTTCCAGAATAAGGCATGCCATGACATTACCTGATAGCGCCCGGAGCAAAATTCAGGCAAACCTTAACCAATTTCTACTCGGGAAGTCACAATGCATTTTGTCAGGCCGTGCACAGGCGTGCGCCTATCCTTTTTGAAGCGGCGCACAGTAAGAGAGTCGGACCCTTATACAACGGTTTCTTTTGTCCTATTTACAATATAACTTGCTGTTGAGATTAAAATATATAATTTTTCAATAGATGACGCTGTAAGCGTTATTCCAACTTGTTTTCAAGCCGTTTGTTCACTTATTGTTAGTTAGTGTCAATTGCGTTATTCCAACTTGTTTTCAAGCCGTTTGTTCACTTATTGTTAGTTAGTGTCAATTGCGTGATTATCGGCTTTCATAGTTTTTTTTAGCACTCCAATGGGATGAGGACCTTATCACGTCCACATCGTTCATCCTGGGTAGCGCTAAGAATGGATTGAGTTTTAGGTGCATCACTATTTCTAAGGGTGGTTTGCGATGTTTCGTTATCGTTATTCTGCCATTCGGATATTCTTGATACAAATTTTTTATGTTTTTCAAAAATATATATGAACATCACTAAAAGTGTATTTTTAGACGCATCACCACAGCTATGGGTGGTTTTTGATGTTTTATTACTGTTAGGGGAACTTTTCGATCCGTACCTGTTTGGTAAACAACGGGTTTCTCCACTTGATTAACACTCAATGTTGTGCTATACAGAACCTATACAGGGTGTCCCATTTTAATGTCCCACCCTGAATAACTTTTTTATTTTCGATTGTAGAAAAAAATATTTCAGACAAAAGTTGTATGGTTTCGAGGAGGACATACGATGGTGCCATTAGTTTGACCTTGAATAGTGGTTTGAAGGTCACGTGAAGGTCACCTTCAATTTCTTAAATGGAACTGCCTACTTTTCATTACATATTCTTCTAGCTTATATCGAGAGCTTTCCAAAACCCTATAATTAAGTACCTTTTGGTTAAGTACTTTTTAAATTATAAGGCAAGATCAGGGCACGATCCGGCCGGTCAAGGCAAATCGGGGCATGTGTACAATTATTGTAGGTGTTCGAAAAGACTGCCATTTACTTGGATACAAATGTCCAACCTACGGCGAAAATCATTCCGCACTTTTTGAAGGACATCTGCGTTTATGTTCGTACATGCCTCTCGAATACGCTCCTGCACGGAAAAAGAAAATTATTTGGATCAAGTAAATGTCTTAATAAATATCCAATTTGTGATCTAAGAAAATTTTGTTGGAATAAAGAAAAATTTTCCTTGTTGCAAAAAAATTTTCCTAAAGCACGTTATGTAGGATTTGCAGGAATTTTACACTTACTTTATTCTTGGCAGCACATACGCACGTTAAAGAGCATCCAATATTTTTTTGGCGAACGTAATATTTTGAGCATTTTTACGATATTTTTTAGTAATCCTGTAATTATGGCTGATTATCCACCAAACGAAATAGTCGACATGATTCGTATTTTGGGTGAGGCTGGAAGTAATTACAGTGCAGCGGAAAGGCTGTATGCTGAAAGATATCCTAACAGACGTCATCCATGTAGAAAGACCATAAGAAAACTCACCGAGAGAGCACAACAGGGCAGTTTAAAAAGGACACGGCAAAAATCGGGGCCAAATGCGGCAAATTCCTTGGTTATCTTGGGTGCCGCTGTATTGAATCCCTAAATTTCCACCAGACAAATCGAGAGACAACAAGGCATATCGAAATCGACAGCAAATCGTATACTTAAAATTAATAGATTCCACCCTTACCACATCCATCTAACCCAGCAATTAGAACAGAGGGATTTCGAGCGACGCTTGCAATTTTGTAACTGGGCCTTGAATCAAATTCGAAGAAACCCACATTTTATCACAGAGATGCTCTTTTCTGATGAAGCCACGTTCGGTAACACAGGGGGCGTTAATAGACATAATTATCATTATTACTCTGATCAAAATCCTCATTGGCAAAGGAGCGAAGAATTTCAGACACGATGGTCTATTAACGTTTGGGCAGGTATTCTTGGAAATGACATCACAGGTCCATACTTTTTTTAACAGAATCTAAACGGGGAAAATTATTTTGCATTACTTCAGAATGATCTGCCCAATCTTTTGAGACATGTAATATGACTTGTTCAACCGAATGTGGTTTCAGCAGGATGGAGCACCAGCTCACAGGTCCCGAAATGTTACAAATTATTTAAATAATAGATTTAATAATAGATGGATTGGAATGGGTAGTCGGACTCATGAATGGCCACCAAGATCACCTAACTTAACTCCTCTCGATTTTTACTTTTAGGGATACATAAACAAAAAGTTTATGCAGAAGAACCTACAACAGCGGAAAACATGAAGGAGCGTATTCGAGAGGCATGTACAAACATAAACGCAGATGTCCTTCAAAAAGTGCGGAATGATTTTCGCCGTAGTGTGGATATTTGTATCCAAGTAAATGGCAATCTTTTCGAACACACAATAATTGTACACATGCCCCGATTTTGCCTTGACCGGCCGGATAGTACTTTG
>NW_011966946.1:6965-12326 GCF_000949405.1 Vollenhovia emeryi | reverse complement strand
AAACTACTCAATCACGGCATTGACTGCCTGGATATACTGATTGTGAGTAGGATAAACCTAAATGTCCCATCAATGAACCTTAGGCAGTGCGACACATTCCATGTTGAATATCATCGAACTGCCTATGGAATTAATTCAAGTATTTCTAGGCTGATGATTTCTGCGAACCAGCACTCTAATGCGATTGATATTTTATTGTAATATTCTCTATCAATTCGCTTCTGCTTTTTTTATATTGTAATTGATTTCGCTACTGTATTATGTCTTATTTTATTGCTTAACTGAATATATCTTATTGTAATATTGTGTTGTACCCCAATTTCATAAGGAGGTAATGAGGGTACAAGAATAAGCAATGCAATTATAAGAATACTTGCGTAAGCCAAAATATTGCGCGATCGAGCCACAAAAGCCCGAACGCGCAACCTACTTAATTTTCGAAGAAGAAGTCAGCAAGTTCTCGACCCGATTACGAGTAACCTCGATCGAGTACCGAGAACGCTGACCACTCGATCATCGGGCTTAAAACCAAGGAAACGCCCGAGATCGGGGCATTTGCCTATCACGCGTCATCCGATATTGTACGTTTATGCGTGAAGCATATTGTCCGTCAAGCCTTCGACCTGCCGTCAACTAATCTCTGTACGATAAATAAAGTCTATCTCTAACAGTGAAGTTCAACGGTGTCTTGAGTGAGTGACCTCCGACCAGATTCATCTTCAAAAAGAATCCTTTCTGTTCTCGTAAGAGAACACCTCTCGAGAGAGGCTATCAAATAAAGGCTACACCGCGCACGGAGCGGCGCGGCAATTAACATGTATCAGTGGCGATAACGCACCCAACAAGCCATTGTTATAAGCGGGATCACACGGCAACAATTGCTTAACCTATTTTATTTTATTGTAAAATTTTATTTTATTGTAATATTTTCTTTTATTTCGCTTCTGTTTTTTTACATAGTACACTAAAGGGTTATCCCGTTAATAAAGATTTATTTATTTTATTTATTTATTTTACATTATAGGGATGATAGTACTATGTTTTAAGACTGACGGATAAGTCGGCGCGCAGTGATGCCAGTTGAGGCTACCAGCCACATCGCGACAGCGGTGGTGGGGATAGAGTGGGAATGGCACGTCCGCGCGCGCACGCACGCACGCACACAGGCAACACGCCGCATATACGTGTGCGCTCGACGCGTATATGCGGCGTGTTGCCTGTGCGCGCGCGGACGTGCCATCCCCACTCCATCCCCACCACCGCTGTCGCGATGTGGCTGGTAGCCTCAACTGGCATCACTGTCGACGCGCAGATCTCGGTTTCGAATACTGTTATGATAGGTGGCACTCGAGAATCAACATTAGACTGTTTATTGCGATGAATATTGCTATGTGCCTCGGTGGTCGAATTGATTGAGACGCCCACCTAGCGAGAGGGAAGTCCAGGTTCAAACCCTGGCCGAGGTAATATTTTTTCGCAATAAATTTAGAATAAAGTATTTAGGCACTAACACCCTGTCACAGCTCGTAATCCTTTATTCTTCCAATTTGAAAATAATAAATATTATTAATCAGATAAAAGACTAACAGATTATTAACTATGTTGGCATTATTTAATCAGTCCCCGATAAAAAAATTTTCATGCATAAGCATGAATAAATATATAGAATTATGTAACATAATACATCAAATATGTCTATACATGTTGTTACATGGTGTATTTCTATATGAGTCTTTAATTCTACATATATTTTAATGTAATTCTACATAATTCTATAAATTTGTATGATTGCTAATTTTTAATTATGCCTAATTATGTATAACTATACAGAGTGAGTAAAAAGTACCGGATCGGCGAAATATCTCGACAAATATGGGAGATACGGAAAAATCTTTCAGACAAAAGTTGTACGGTTTTAAAAGGGCTATACAATGGTAAAATAAATTTTCGAAAAAATAATTTTTTTATGGTTATATAGAGGTCGCCGCCATTTTTTTAAATGAAACCCCCTATTGTTTATTATACAATCTTATTCTACTAATTAATATGAACAACTTTTGTCCAAAACATATTTTGTTTTGCCTAATACTTTATGAGAATATTCAAGAGAAAATTTATAACTTTTTCAATGTTTAGCTTACAATCTCTCGATAACTGTTTGTCGGAGGGAAAAGTAGTACAGGACTTTTTTACTTGATTTGGTCTCAGGAATATGCTGTTGCAATGGTGTTTCAATTATAGAAAATTTGTGTGTATTGTAACACATGAAATTTACAACAATTAATATCAATTTTTTCGCCAATGATATTCATATATAAAGTAGGACAATTGTTCCGACGTATTTGACAGTTTATTTCGTTTAATACACAACATTTTGACAGTGAATTCCTATCCTCTTCAGGTGAAGATTAATAACGCTCACAGGACAAGATATAAATTTAACCATTGTGGAAGCAATGGGTAGTATCTATAAACTGATGACAATTAATGAGTAATAATCAGTTGAAAAATTAGATATAATGAGGATCACCGTGATAACTTACATGTTCGTGCGCCAATTAGAAATTAATTTGGGTGACAAATATGTAAGTTCGTCGCATGTAGGGTGTGAAATACATGTCTAGAGTTATACGAAAGACTTCTTTGTGCCACAGAGTGGAGGACTGTTATGACGGTTGAGGGCAATGATCAAGGTGTATTATATGACTCTTATTATATTTATTTATCTAAAATGTATAACAAAATAATAAGAGTCATATAATACACCTTGATCATTGTTACAATGCCCTCAACCGTCATAACAGTCCTGAACTCTGTGGCACAAAAAAGTCTTTCGTATAACTCTAGACATGTATGTATTTCACATCCTACATGCGACGAACTTATATATTTGTCACCCAAATTAATTTTTAATTGGCGCACAAACATGTAAGTTATCACGGTGATCCTCATTATAACTAATTTTTCAACTGATTATTACTCATTAATTGTCATCAGTTTATAGATACTACCCATTGCTTCCACAATGGTTAAATTTAATTATATCTTGTCCTGTGAGCGTTGTTAATCTTCACCTGAAGAAGACAGGAATTTACTGTCAAAACGGTGTGTATTAAACGAAATAAACTGCCAGATACGTCGGAACAATTATCCTACTTTATACATAAAATTTACATACACAAAAATTTTCAATAATTGAAACACTATTGCAACAGCATATTCCTGAGACTAAATCAAGTAAAAAAAGTCCTGTACTACTTTTCCCTCCGACAAACAATTATCGAGAGATTATAAGCTAAACATTGAAAAAGTTATAAATTTTCTCTTGAAAATAACTAGAATTTTCCATCAGATTTTTGATACTAAACGACAATTTTTAAGTAAAAAAAGCATTCTTTTGATTACGTTTTCATAAAAAATGTCCAATTCAAATTGATACGTTACATGGCGTATAAAAAATAACATGATAGCTTTACTTGCTGTATTTAGAAGTCTGTTGAATAATCTTTGAATCTTGTCGTCATTAATTATAATAGATAACATTTTGATTTTGTCTCCTTGGCTGGATAATTTTTTAATATCTTGCCTTCGCTTATGATAAATCTGATGGAAAATTCGTAATCAGCAACCCAAAAGACGCTTAGATAACAATTTTTGGAGAAATTAATTTTTTTATATTGGATCCGCCATCTTAAATTTTTAAAATTTGATTCGTAATCAGCAACTCAAAGAACCCATAGGTACTGAGCTTCGAAAATATTCAACGAAAAATTAAGCTATACTGTCGATATAGTGTTATACTTTCTTAGTAGGTGGTAACCACTTTGACCCTCTATATCTCTGAAACCAATGGTATGCTCATCGTAAAATTTTTATGTGATTAATGTCTTATCATGAGCTATCATTTGGCATAAAATTTATTTGAAAAATCGAGGACCGAAAAACTGGCATTTTTTACGGTTGTTTTTTCTCTTGAATATCTCAAAAAGTATTAGGCAAATCAAAAAATGTTTCAGACAAAAGTTGTTCATATTAATTAATAGAATAAGATAGTATAATAAACAATGGGGAATTCCATTTTAAAAAATGATGGCGACCTCCATATAACCATAAAAAATTTATTTTTTCGAAAATTTATGTTACCATTATATAGCCCTTTTAAAACCGTACAACTTCTGTCTGAAAGATTTTTCCGTATCTTCCATATTTTTCGAGAGATTTCACCGGTCCGGTACTTTTTACTCACCCTGTATATTAACTATAGACATAATTAGATATAATTATAAAGGAGCAAATTTTTCTCTTTACAAATTTTTTCATATATATTTATAGAATTATATAGAATTACATAAAATTATATAGAATTATAAAGACATATGTATAGAAATACGTAATGTAAAAACATGTACGAACATATTTGTTATGTAATTTTATATATAATATTTATACATATGCATAACAAATTTTTTATGGGGTATACACTATAAATTCATTTGTGATTACTGATACATAAAATTCGTTTTCTGCTACAGTTACAAATCATTATAAATTTGTGATTATTGATACATAAAATTGGTTTCCTCCTACAATTACAAATCACATAGGTAAGTTAAATGTGTTCAGCATATTTAGCATAATTATGCTTATCGTGCACGGTTATATATAGCGCATCATAAATACTTTCCAGTTTATTTCCGTATTGAAAATAAAGTAAGTATTATCTAGATTTGGACAATCTTGTATGGTTAGTTAAGAAAATAGAAAATTATATTTTTATTGATTAATTTTAGTACGACTTTATTTTTATTATTGTGTTATCCATTTTTAAAGCTTCTTCTTTAATTTCTTACAAGCGTGACAAGCGCCTAAAAATATTAAACTGTAATCGTTAAGTCTAAATTATGACATACGAGAGTCTGTATGCGTCTGACCTAGAAATGCCTAAATTGGTAATGAGAGGAATTAATGACGCCGAGTATACGTTCCCCTTTTCGCAATCGATCTCGTTGATGGCTTGAATATTAAGCAACCACAAAGCTTTGCATTTCATTAATCAATCAACAATATTGGACGCGCTTTCTTCCGCGATAATCATTTATTCTCATATTCAAGGTTCTTCAACCAATGTCGTACACGCATGCATTTGCGTTTCCATGCCGTGCATGTTGCGTGTTGTCTATGTACAGAACTCTAATAATAGGCACGTTCGGTGAACAGATGAACGCGAACATTCTTTATTATTGTACAAAGTTTTAAAGCAATAAGCTAAATTTATCGGAAGGTCGCGAAGATAGAATTAAGATTATGCATCAGAAACGAGAATACAAAGTAGAACGATTAATTGCATTTCGAATACTTTCC
>NW_011966946.1:0-3825 GCF_000949405.1 Vollenhovia emeryi | reverse complement strand
AAACCTTAATAACTCAAAAGTTCTTAATAAAAAAATACTTTATTATAACGTTTTGGAAAGCTCTCGAGGTAAGCTATAAGAATATGTAATAAAAAATAGGGGTTCCCATTTTAAAAAACCACTCTGAACTTCAAATAACCTTAAGGATGTATTGGACGTACAATCTTAGACAAAAGTGCATGAAATTGGAAATACTTGAATATCTACTCTTAACGCATAGTAAATCTAGATGTAAGAAACTTGAACAATAGTTGGAGTCTTATTTGTACTCCTACAAAGGTATTTTTCACTTTACAAATGTTTTTTTCCTGCATTATTTGTGATTTTTTTCATTTATAAGCCTAAATTTTTGAGAGTGAAAATACCCTGATTTCAACTCAATAACGTCAAATAGTTTCAAAACTAAAAACATTATTCAGCAGTGCTGGTAAACAAATGTGATTTCAAAATACATATCGTGCCGACAGCACGAATATCTCAAGTTATATTTTATTTCTTTAAAACGGTGTAGTAAAGACTATTGAAACTTGGTAGATACTTTCATCTGTTCGTATACTAGACGTATAAAAAAAATTCAAAACACCGGTACTATTTCTTCTACATTTCTTTAGCTGTTTTATCCGTGAAGATCGGCTCTTTCCATAAGAGTACGTGTAAAATCAATGTAAATTAAAATAGTTATATCTCAGCAACCGTTTAGTGGATGCATTTTTACTTTCCTGCAGTACATTAGGGGAAGACTAAAGGAACAATTTCACAAATTCTTAGCGACTTTGTACTATTTTGAAGATAGGTCCGATACATCCTTAAAAAGTAGTCTCAAGGTCAAAGCTAGTTACACAGATAGGTGACCCCCATTATCTTGAACAACTTTTGTCTGAAACATTTTTGTCTTAAACTTATGGATTTTGAGATTTCAGTGCGTAGATTAAAATGGCCTACCCTGTATTTATATTTTGACGTGTTTATTTATTTGCATTAGTATTTGTTTTTTATATACAAGTTATATCACAAGTATGTCACAAGTCGCACAAGCAATAGATCAATATGATAATAAGTATAATATATTACAACTATAACAAACATTTCTATAATATTTTAACATTAAAGTTGAACGTAATTTTAATGCTTTCTCTTCGATTTAAAGGTACCTTCTGTGAAAAACAGTTGCCTCGGCGTTCACGCTTTCTGATTTCGAACGCAATTATGCAATGCAAGCATTAATCAACGGCAAGAAAATCTGTTTCAAATTATTAGTAAACTAAAACCATTTTTAGAAGACAAATTTTTACGCCACCGTCTTTGAAATTGAAAAAACTCTAAATGTAATTCGTATCTATATATTTCACCGAAAGAAATGTGTAAATACAATTAAATCGGAAATAAAATATAAAGTATAAAAACAATTTATTGTATAAAATATATTTCTTTAGGGCAGTAAAGAGTGCGTGGCGTTAAGTTTGTTAGGTTTACCTTTAGGCCCTACAATGAGTCGTTAGTCGTTAGTCAGAAGTCGCAACTATATGTTGATCCTTTTCCTTTCTGGGTGGAAGAAAAAGGACCGACATATAGTTCCGACTTCTGACTAACAACTCATTGTAGACCGGGCCTTATGTGTGTCTCCGGACTAAAGTAGGATTTTAAAAAAGAAATCGATGCGAGCGTATTATCTACGTTAGTATCGCTCGCGTGTGAACCTCGAAAACTAAGTTAAGATTAGTGAAGATAAAGGAGAGAGTAACGCAAGAACAAGTAGAACATTTTTTTCAATGACAGACTCGAGAATTGTTATAAAATTGAACTATATTAATTGTGCTATTTATTTACGCGGCAGTTTCGACAAAGGGGGTTGAAGAATAAACCATCCCGAAGGCCTATAGGCCTTTAGTTATAACTCGATCCTAACAAATAGTTATGTCGTTCGAACCGTGTCCGTTAGCAACACTATCGAACTAAAGAACGGGTTTGTCAACATTGACGGGATAGGGTTTGACGTATTCGACGTGTGTATGTCGACAATATTGAATAATCAGCAAATGATCGGGACTTACCGCAACTCCTCTCGGATTGTGATTTATTGTCTATCGATTATGTACTTGGTGAACCGAGAACGCATCACGACAATCACTCTATTTTACAATACTCGTAGACGCGAGTCGCGACCGGCACTAATCATAACCATATCGTGGAGGAACGCAGCAAATACTACCCACCTCTATCAATCGAATGCTAAATGCCTGCGTACAGTCTCCGACAAAAGTACCGGCACGGTCATGTGACAGCTGTCGACCGTTTCGATCATAGATGATATAAGTAGAATGTAGACATGAACCTAGTTATGAAGACTAGTACCAGGAGACCAAACCATAGTATCACAGTATAACTAGTAGGTCGACTCAAGGTGAAGTCACAGCACAGTATAACCAGTATGCCCACTCTCTGTCGGCACCTTTGATCTGGGCGTTCTCAATTTTCCGCCATGTTTTTATGCGCGCCAACAGTGTATCAACGGCTAAAAGTGCCTGGGCCCTTTTCAGGATCGTATCCAGGAAAGGCGCATACGAACTGGCGTACATTATTTATTGTAAATGGAAATGGCCTATGAAAAAAATGTTCTAATAAAAATAATTAATGTAATTACTTGCTCCAACGTATAAATATATTTACGCGTTATTCGTCAACACTGCGAATTTTTCCATGTCACACCGACTTTGCACTAACACACGTACAAAAATCCTGTGATTGTTCAGAATAAAAACATGTCGGATGCGCATTACGGATCGGCGCGAACGTGAAACAAAAGAGCGAGTGGGCATACTGGTTATACTGTGGTGAAGTCCCATAAGCCTAGTGCAGACTGCACGCAGCAAGCAGCAAGCGTCGAGCAGCAGCCAATCAACGAAGAGATATTTTCTACGCCACTGCTGACGCTTCCGATAAATTCAACAGTGTTTGATTTTGGGCGAGCAGCAAAGCAGCGGAGGAAGTAGCTAACTCAAGCTGACCTAAGTTAACCTTATTTCATGTTTTTGTCGGCGTCTCTTGGTGAAATCAAAAGTAAAAACAATATCAAACTAATGCTATCTGCATTAATACAAGAAACTTTTTCGAGGCTTTTCCTTCTCTTGAAGAATAATACAAGAAACACTCATCGAAGAGTTACATACAATCTGTCTCTGGCAGATATAGGCTCTCTGAAATTTGTTAACCGTTTTTCGATTAATATATGGTTGCATCCGCTGCAATAAACTATCAAATTTTGCTACACTCATTCGACAATATTGGAAATGTGCTTCTTGATCCACTAGTCGCATCTCATTTATTAGATGATGACCATCATCTTGATTAATTCGCTCACAAATTATAGGCCGAATCCAATATCGTCTTTGTTTCCAACGATTTTTTCGTTGGTGACGAATATATAACATTGCTATTATAATTAACTTTCGTCTGCGTTCTAAATATTCGACTTTTCCGTTGTACATTGCGCGCTTTTATACATATAGGCTATGTTTATGTCGACGCGTGCCGTCAGTGTGAACCGTCAAGCCTAGTGCAGACTGCACGCAGCAAGCGGCAAGCGTCGAGCAGCGAGCATCCAACACTGCTGAATTTTACGGAAGCGTCAGCAGTGGCGTAGAAAATATCTCTTCGTTGATTGGCTGCTGCTCGACGCTTGCTGCGTGCAGTCTGCACTAGGCTTCAGCGAAACAACCAACAAGCAGCAAGCGCTCGCTGCTCGACGCTTGCCGCTTGCTGCGTGGTCTGCACTAGGCTATAGAGTCAGCGTACGGCATAAAGGAACTAGGCCAATCACAGGCTTTA
>NW_011966945.1:39790-67282 GCF_000949405.1 Vollenhovia emeryi | reverse complement strand
CACAGATAATCAAAACAAATTTGATAAAGCATTTGAGAAAAGTAGATTTGAGAAAAAAGAATTAAAAACATACAACCAAACCTTTCATCAAACGTTTAACACAAATGTGAAAGCAGAGCCTAATCAAGACGCTCGTAGCATTGCTGATGCAGTAATAGAAAGATTCAGGGAACAAGCAAGAGGGGCTCTTTTTGACACAGTGGAGGAGATGTATTAAGTGTTACTTGGAAAATTTAAATTTGATCCAGTGAGCCTCAGGTATAGTAAAGAGCAGAGATGGCATACAATTGAATGTATCGAGAAAACATCACTGCAGAATATCGGCTCAGGAATTGAGAATATTGATTTAACAGGAGTGATTTATCCACATCGTCAAAATGGTAGTTTAGAACAACTAAGGAATATGCGTGAGCCAAATGTTTTAGTCGATGGTTTAGGAAAGGTGTTAGGAAATTTTGTCGTTACTAATGTAGAAGAAAAACAAACATCATACTTTCCTTGCGGATTACCAAGAAAGGTAGAGTTTCAATTAAAGTTAAAAAGTTATAACAGGTGATTTATTATTTTACCAAAGAGAACGAGATGTTGGATTATATTTGTTGGAAACATTATGGTTACAGTAGTGGAGCAGTGGAAGTGGTCTTAGAAAAAAATCCTGGACTTGCAGAATATGGAAGCTTTCTACATGCAGGACTGAAAATTAAGTTACCTGAGATTCAAAAGACATCACAAAAGTCTGTTGTAAAAATTTTAGATTAATGAAGCCAGATTTTAACATAATAGCAGAAAATAACTCTATTACAGAGGCCTTAAGGAGTAGCTTAATATCTCTGCATATTACTGATGAATCAGGGACAACGAGTGATGAAGCTGAAATATGTCTTGAGTATGGAAGTAATGAGCTCAAGGGTGAGTTGAAAGTTTTTCTAGGATATAAAGAGAGCGGGCTATTGTTTATGGGTGTTTATATCGCAAGTGAAATCACAATACAAAGTCCACCACAAATCTTAAGAGTCAAGTGCTGTGCAGCAAATTTCAAAGGATCGCTGAAAGAAAAAACATCAAAAGAATGGAAAGAAATTACTTTAGGTGACTTAGTAAGAAAGATAGCAGAAAAGCACGGATATGAGGTGAAAATAGCACAAAAATTTGAAGATATATTTATATCACACATCACTCAAACAGATGAAAGTGACATAAATTTTTTGAGAAGGATAGGAGATGAGCATGAAGCAACGGTAAAACCTATAGGAGGCCATATAATTTTTATTCTCAAAGGAGGAGGAAAATCAGCAACAGAGAAGGTTTTAGGTACAACAGTACTTACACCTAAAGATGTAATAAATTGGAAAGTAAATTTTAATGTACGTAGTAAATATGGATCAGTTATAGCAAAATGGTACAGCTATGAAAGAGGAGAAATCATAGAAGAAAAAGTAGGCAATGAAGAACCAAGTTATCCGATATATGAGCTTTATCCTACTGCAGAATCAGCGATCAATGCAGCAAGCGCTAAGCTCAGACGATTAAAGCAAAACGAAGCAAAATTGAACATGACAATACCTGGCAACCCGGAATTATTTGCAGAAGCTAGAATCAACCTTTCAGGGTTTTGTCCAGAGATAGATGGAAAATGGGTAATAGAAAGGGCAGAGCATATTTTAGATAATAAAGGGTACAGAACCGTGATAGAAGCAGCAATATAATTAAGAAAAACTCAACAAACAATTGATATACGTAGTGCAAAAACAAAAGTATGTCAAGGAGAAATCGCCGTTACTGCTACCACCCAGACCACTACTATCAAGAAGAGCGCCCGGATTGGATTGATTGGATAACTGGATTAGTGATGTTTGGCGGTGTTGTTGTAGCTATCATAAGTTACTTTATCTTTGATACCGAAGGTAAGGCTAAATTGGCAAATGATGAAGCCACTCGAAACTATGAAAAAATAATATCGATTGCTGTTAGAAATTGTGATTTAGAGGTTGTGGAATTTTTGATAGAAAGGAACTTAGTAAATATTTATGAAAACCGAAATTGCGGGGAAAGATCATTGGAGTATGCGGCAGAAAAAGGGTGCTTGGAAGTTACTCAGTTTTTGGTAGAAAAGAAAGTCGATATTAACGCTACACAAGCCCTACTGTATGCTGCAAAGCAAGGTAACTTAGAGGTGATAAAATTTTTGTTACAAAAAGGTGCAAATCCGAATGTAAGAAGTTATGGACAAACACCAAGAGATTTTGCTATTATGATGTCACGGCGTAATGAAAACAGCCATAAGTCCTACAGAGAAATAATAGATTTACTTACTCAGGCGGAAAAACAGTATAAGCCAGAATAATAAACCGTACGTACAACAAACAGTACAAATTTTCAACAATTATCTACAATAAATTATTACATTATGCAAAGTCAAAAAATACCAATCACTGTAATAGTTACTATGCTAATTCAAACAATAGGAGTGATATGGTGGCTTGCCAAGCTAGATTTACGGGCTCACATGCATGATAAATTTATAGAGCAGAACAACGGATTGACCGTTACGGTATACCGGCTTGAGGAGAGAATAAAAAATCTTTCTGAGGAGCTAGATGAGTTTAAATTACAAGTTTTAAGCGGAAAAATTAAACCTTAATATCTTTATCTAAATTTTCATTTCACAATGACTAAATATATTTTGTCCGTTGACGGAGGAGGCATAAGAGGAATAATTCCTGCCATAATACTAGCAGAAATAGAAAAAGATCAAGAAAAAAGGTAGCAGAAATCTTTGATCTAATGGCAGGTACTTCAACCGGTGGGATTGTTGTGGCTGGGTTATGCAAGAAAGATGAACGGGGAAATCCCCAATATTCAGCCAATGATTTAGTTGAGCTTTACCAAGAATATGGATCATATATTTTCAAGTCTTCGTTTTTTAGACAATCAATACTATCGTGGTTTAACTGTGCACAATACCCACACAAAAACATCGAATCGATATTGGAAAAATATTTTGGTGAAGATATTCTCAAAAACACTTTAAGTAAGGTGTTGATTACAAGTTACGATTCAGAGTTCTTCCCTTCTCCACCTAATGCTTAAGCTTAAAACACTAGATGCTTTTTACAAGATATAAGATACCATTTTCCTCAGAGGTTTTTAACACTGCTCTAATCATGTCATTGTCTCTATGTGATATAGCATCTGTAAGTATTGTATGAGTTTCTTCCCGACCATCTGAATGTTTTGTGGTCATCTCTTCATTCAGAACTTCCTTTAATAGTTTTTGTTTTTTGGCTTCTCCTAAAAGATCTTTTACAGCTTGATTATTTTTATGACTTATAGCATACTGTAGTAGTGATAATGTCTCCTCTCTACCCTGATATTTGTAAGCTATTTTCGCTAAAAGAATCGTGCTTGCATTATAGCTGGACTTTTTGAATATTCCATTTCTGAACCTTCCAGCAATACCTTTCCCTTCCTCTATTTCTCTTGCTAGCTTTTGAATATTCTTTCTATCTTTATTTGTTAACTCATATATATCACATACTAATTCACCAGTCAGTTTTGGCGTTTTCATAGCCTCCTATTATAGATTTGTTGATTTAGTGGTAGCGCAGTTGCTCACCCCATAAATTTGGTGCTCTCTTTCAATCAAAGTTGTCTTGCTGCTTGAAATGTTTTCCTTGTAAAAATTTGGCTTATCTTTATGTCAGCTCATTCAAACAGCATCAATATGACTTAACTCTTTGGACGGAGGAATTCCCTAGGGATTATCCTATTGAATTCTATGATATTTTTTGCCACATTGTCTACAGTGCCCAGACACTGGTTCTATGTAACTTAATTAAAAACGTTTGTTTTAGCGTAAGACAACTACCTTTAGCTCATCAGCTCAGTTATAAGCAAAATTTCTGGATTCCAGACTGGAATGACACCATTTGCTGTCTTCAAAAATGAATGTTCGTACAGCTATGGGCGGTATGACGTGTTGCTTGGGTTAGCTATAGATTTCTGAAATGATTTCAAAAAAATGATAACTAAGGTTAAAGCAACAACATGAGGTTTCTCAGCTCTGGAAATTTCATGTTTAACTGCAAAAATAGATACTTATTTAAAAAGTATCCTGTTACTTTCAGTCCTAACTGAAATTCTTGGAATGAGTAGCTGTTTTGTAGGTTATTATTGTATACATCATGCAACATTTGTGGAAAAGGTAGGAGTTTATCTGCATAATAATCTCCTGCTTTTTTTGACACTGCTCTACCAGTTTTTGGAGAAATAAATTGTAAGTTTTCCTTAACACCTGTTACAGCACATTTGGATAAGTCTAACTTGAATCCCAATTGCGTAAGAAGCAGAAGCTCTAAGTTGAGATAATGGCTTTGCCAAGACTGATTGTTGTGTTTAATTACATCGATGAAATATCGAAAATTGTCATACAGCACGGCGCAGGGTTCACTTTCTGGAAGCACTTTTTCTAAAATAGAGGAGAAAGAGACAATAGTAATGCTTTTTAACCTATCTTGAAAGAAATGATGGAATGGAGATTCGATTAATTCGCACTTTAAAAAACCTAGATTTTCAGGTAACTTAGCACTCCATTCTGCATGTAATAGATTACTTATCTGAAACTTATAATTGCTATTGTTTGTTAGCTTAATTAATCCCCTGCGCTTTCCATGATTTTTTGTAAACAGAGAAAGAATTAAGTTTTTATCGCCGTATTTTTTAGCAGCTATAATGATGCCTTCATCTTTCCATCTCATTTAGAGTATATTGACCGTATGATATTATAGGATAGTACACCTAGAGCTTGTAATCCATAAAAATCACTTACTCTGTTACTGTTTGCTTCCAAAGTTTCAAGGCTATGAGAGAGTAAGTTATTGGCTGCCACTCTTCTTCCTGAGCCTGATGCATTTCATACTGAGCTTTTGGTTTTTGGTTTGCTAAATAATTGTTTGAATGATTTTAGTAACATTATTTTGTCCTGAACTAAGTCCATTAAAAATACATTATGTCCCCACGGCAATTGTGCAACAAGTTGTTGCACAAATTCAATATCTTGATATTCGACTGCAAATTGGCGCATATATTTCAAGTTTCTCGTGCTAAAACCTTTCATTTCAGGGAATCCAGCCTTTAAGTCTCTACTTAACTGCTCAATTATTTTAGACCCCCAACCTTGATTCTTTTGCTTTTCTAGAATCCGCGAATGATAAAGCAGTAGCAGTTCTTTATTTACTGTTCTTGCTGCCTTATAACGGTTTGTTGCAATACGATCTTTTAACTGCTCTAAAAATTCTGTATATTCTTTTGCTATAATTTTTGTCATACGGTTTCTTTTAATCCATTATGCAATTCCTTTGTCTGTCGAGAAGACAATCTTTCGCTTGCCTGCAACTTTGAAGGGATTCCTTATTGACTTCAAACTCGTCCATCAACTAAAATATATTGACTTTACGTGCAATATTAGCTTTAAACCAGTAAAACAAGCTGCTTAACATATGCGTTTTTTCTATTCTAATTATATTCTTTTTTTGTCTTTATGTTGTTTTTTGCTTTTTTCGTTATCTTCAACAAAAGCCCAAACGAATGATACGTTAGCTGTTCCTATACCACAAAGGAAAAAAGAGATAGTTGAGCACACTGTTGTAGCACAACCGAGGCAAATTATCGAAATGCAAGAAGAAGTCATTATTAACGAGGGTAAAGAATTCATTCCAATTCCAAAAAGAAAAAAAAGTGTAGAGAAAAAACTAAGAAGGGATGTTAGAGGGGCAAAAAATGAAATAGGAAACGAAAAAAGCGTTGAGAGCAAAAAGGATGAATTAGTTGTAACAGAAATTATTAACTCTATAAGAGACAAGCTCACAAAATGCTGGAGCATTCCTGAAAGCATAGCTTACAAAGAAAATTTTAATATAAAAATTAACTTATTGTTATCCAGTCAAGGCGAGATAATTATGGCCGATGTAGCAGACAGTGATTCCTATCGAAATAATCCACTTTTCAGGTCGATAGCAGATAACGCAATGCGTGCAGTATATAAATGCAGCCCATTGACTGGCTTGCCTACTCAGCACCACCACATTTGGCGTGAAGTAACACTAGACTTTATTCTATAGCTAAAGTAATTCTATAATTTAATAAGCCGTCATTCCACTGCTTGTTAGCGGAATCTATCCGCGGCGGTATGACGTAGGAAGATCTGAGCAGATTTTCAATCAAGAACAGCCAAAGATCTCTCTGAGATGTCAGTTTCTTTTGTATCTGCAACTTTACCATTCTGATCGAATGAAATTTGCAGAGACTTACTGCTATACTTCCTTTTTCCTAAGAAGTTAGCTTGTTTAATTTTATATGAGACATAGTACCAGACATTGTCATCGAACTTTGATACTAATGTTGGTGATCCTAAAGTGTGAACCACTTTTTCTTTATCGTCACCTGCCTCTATCTTGCTCCACAATTCAACACTAATGCCAGGAGCTCCGTGGTTGTGAATAGTGTGTGTGCAGCTCACTGTAAATAATAAAATAAAAGATATTAATACTCGCATTTCTGTTGATAAATTACTTGAAGCTATAATACACTAATAAATTACCTGCCGTCAAATTTCAAAAAGTTAAATTGACTGATTCTCAATATCATTTAATATAATATTTACTTTAGAAAATAATAGGTGTCTTATGTCATTGTTAGAAGCAGATCCAATATACAAACCTTTTAATTACCCTTGGGCGTATGATGCGTGGCTGCAGCAACAAAGAATTCATTGGATACCTGAGGAAGTTCCGCTTGCTGATGACGTGAAGGATTGGAAAACTAAACTTTCAAACGTAGAGAAAAATCTACTAACTCAGATTTTTAGATTCTTTACTCAAGCGGACATTGAAGTAAATAACTGCTACATGAGGCATTATTCAAATATATTTAAGCCAACAGAAATATGCATGATGCTTGCAAGTTTTTCCAATATGGAAACCATACACATTGCAGCTTATTCTTATCTTTTAGACACAATTGGCATGCCAGAAAGCGAGTATCAAGCATTTTTAAAGTATGATGCTATGAGAAAGAAATATGAATACATGCTAGAATTTGAGGAAAGCAAAAAACACGATAAAAAACATGTAGCTAAAACTCTAGCAGTGTTTGGTGCATTTACCGAGGGGTTGCAGTTATTCGCATCGTTTGCAATTTTGCTCAATTTTCAACGCTTTGGAAAAATGAAAGGTATGGGGCAGATAATCGCCTGGTCAGCTCGTGATGAAACTTTGCACACCAATTCAATTATTATGTTATTTAATACATTTATTAAAGAGAATAATGAAATTTGGGACAACGAGTTTAAAGAGGAATTATATTCTGCATGCCGCACTATTGTTGAGCTTGAGGACGAGTTCATAAAGCTTGCCTTTGATTTAGGAGATGTTGAAGGACTATCCGCAGAAGAAGTGCGCAATTACATACGCTACATAGCAAACAGACGGTTAATGCAATTAGGTCTTGAGTCTATATATGATGTCAATGATAATCCTATTCCATGGCTCGATGAAATACTAAATGGCGTTGAACATACGAATTTCTTTGAAAATAGAGTAACAGAGTATAGTCGTGCAGCAACTCAAGGCACATGGGAGGAGGCTTTTACTGAAAACGACACGAATAATAGGTGAGTGCTAATTTCACTCTTCCTTGTCGTGCAAGTAGCTGACACTGGAATCAGTTTTTTGATCGAGAATGTTGTATAGTGCATAATCAATTTTCCTGGATCGAAGTAGTCAAGGCACTGGGATCTGATAGACAATATCCGTGCAGTATGCACTAGAGTAGCAAAAGCAGCTGGTTTTTCATAGTGTTCCACAGCAGTTTAGACAGTTTTGCTTTACTTAACAACTAACTTACCATATATATGTCCACAGGACATTGGTATATAAGAACGTGCTACAACTATTAATCTTACTCACGGTCATCACTTCAGTTGCATTCTTTGGTCATTTAGTTCCAATGGAAGCAAAAACCTTCTTGTACTCAACGAGCCTGAGTATAAAAGAGGTTTTGCTATTTATAATGCCTTTTATTATTTTTGCGTTAATCTTTAGCAGTGTTAACAATCTTAAGCAGTCAGCTATAAAGTTCATATTGTTACTTATTATAATGATCTTCTTATCGAATCTGGCTTCAAGTTTAATAGCTTATTCTGTTGGGCATTTTATCATGCAAAACACTTATTCAATACAAGATATAACGTATGAAGAAACAATTGTTCCTTTATGGTCATTTAGGCTTCCGCTACTCCTTTCTAACTTTCATGCTCTTGCTTGTGGATTTGTGTCCAGCATAGTAGTGTCTATACTGCTACCTAAGAAAAGCGAAGAGCTTTCGAACAAAATGTTAGATTTAACTCTCTTTATTTTGAAGACGTTTTTGACGCCGATTATTCCAATATTTGTACTTGGGCTTGCTTTAAAAATGCAGCATGATCAAGTTTTATCTATAATATTTAAGGATTACTCAATAATTTTCATTATTATAGCATCTGCAACCTACCTTTATGTTTTCCTCTTATATGGAGCAGCAAATTCATTCAAGATCACAAGCTGGATAGCTAGTATAGGCAATATGATACCGGCATTTATTACTGCAATGAGCACAATGTCTAGTAATGCAACTATGCCTCTTACTCTTGAAGGAAGCAAAAAAAATGTAAAGCAACCTGACATAGCATCGTCTGTTGTACCAATAACTGCTAGCTTTCATTTAGTAGGTGATTGCTTTTTTGTTATAATATTATCAATGGTAATCACTTCTGGTTATTTATTGTCCACAACGGACTATGTAACTTTTCTTCTCTATTTTTTGTTATTTAAGTTTGCTATCGTTGCAGTGCCGGCAGGAGGAATTATGGTAATGCTACCTATTCTTGAGAAATACCTCAAATTTTCTCCAGAAATGCTTTCGTTAATCACAGCCTTGTATATAGTGTTTGATCCAATAATCACTTCAGCAAATGTTATGGGTAATGGTGCCTTTACTATGATGTTTACAAAACTCTATGATAAGCTTAAGTAATGTCTATTTTAGCGATTGATACTGTAGGTACTGGTAGTTCAATAGCAATAGTTGATTATGATGGTAATTGTTTTGTAGAGCGCAATTCCACCAGCAACAATCATGTAGAATCATTTTTTCAAATTCTGAATACTTTGTTTGATAAGCACAATTATAATTACGATAAAATAGATCATTTAGCGGTAGTAGTTGGCCCGGGAAGTTTCACTGGAATTAGAGTTGGTATATCAGCAGCACAAGGTATAAATCTTGCTACAAATAAGCCATTATACGGAGTTAGTGCGCTGGAAGTTCAAGCTTACACAATATCTTTGCTTTGTACGAATAGCAAAAAAAATATCAGAGCTATAATCAAAAATGCTCAAGGGTTTTATACGCAGTTATTTGATTTCAATTTATTGCCGCTATCTGGTCCAACTGCAGCACGTGACCCTGGATCCAAGTGTCACGCTACAAGCAGTACACATATGGATTGCAATTTAAATGCTAGCCATGCAGGACTATTAGTTCATTATAGACTGAAGAACAAGCAAAAATTAAATGAAGTTGAGGCTCTATATTTAAATGAGCTTCAGTATATGAAATCATTATAGACTATTCTTTCGCGTACATGCTAATTTGGCTAAGCTTATGCATCTGGTTTACTATCTCTTGAGCTACTTCTTTTATACTTATATCTGAATTTTCTATCTCTATGGCATTCGGTGGTATAAATAAATTGTTAATCCTAAATTGCTCTATCATGCTATTTACATTATCCACCTTCCTATTTTTTCTTTGCCTTTTTAATGCAATACGCTTTTGTAATGTCGGTAGATCACACCTAAGTACCACAGGAAGGATTTCTGTGTTCATTTTTTTACTAAGTCTTACTGTTGAATCATACATCCTCATGTTCTGGTCATTATTTTCCATCAACTCATCAATAAATATGTAATTTTTTGAGTGAATCGGATAATTTTCTATTACCTGAAGCATAATTTGCATAATGCCATATATTCTATCTTGAACTTCTTTAGGTATTTGATCACGTTCAAAGACACCATTGTATATAGAGCAAACTTGAACATTGTTATAGAACTTACTATTTACAATTAATGCGTCTATCATATTGGATAATTCTATTGCTGTGGAAAGTTTACCACTTCCTGGAAGACCAGAGAGATATATGAAGAATCCTGCTGGCTGTTTTTTTGTGTTAATATTTACCATATTATTTTCAATCTTGAAACTTACATTTATGATAACATAAAAATAAAGCTTTAAAACATATAGAATATTATATAGAAAATTATTTTTATAGTTATGATATTATGTAATTTAGAAACATAAATTCTGTATATAAATTCTATAATAACGATAAATATTTTTAAGCAAGCTACAACACAAAAGTGTTTGGTATTCAGAAAGCAAGACAGAGTGGCATAGACTTATTAGTTTACTACAAGCCTTTTTTCGTGTATAAATCTTCAGAAGATTCTAACAGAGGATTGTGTTGTTAACAAAGAGCAGAGTAAAAAGGGATCTAGTCCATGCCTATCAGATTTTGTCTTACCTTAAACTGGATGATCATACATATACTCACCTCTCGGTACGTTCTGAAGATCGAAAGTCGTTTTATATTTACCCATTTGGTATACGCTTTGACGAAGTGAATGAAAATTCATTGATGAGAGTATCACTAGATGGAAGTGTGATTGAGGGTACAGAATATCAATATAATAAAACTGGCTATATAATTCATGGTTTTGTTTATCAAGCAAGGAAAGACATTCAAGCAATTTTTCACCTGCATACACCTTCTATTGTAGCAGTTTCTTCTCTAAAAGATGGACTACTTCCAATAAGTCAATGGGCACTGCACTTTTACAATAAAATCTCTTACCATAATTATAATTCCCTAGCACTTAGCAATACAGAAGGAAAGAGGTTAATAGCTGATCTGAAAGAAAATTTTGTTATGTTAATGCGCAATCATGGATCTATAACGTGTGGTCGGACTATACAAGAAGCAATGTTTTACACGTATCATTTAGAACGAGCGTGCAAAACTCAATGTTTAACGTTAGCAATGAATAGGGAGTTATCAATTCCAAGTGAAGAAATTTGCTCAAAAGCTGTAAAGGATCTCCTATCTTTTGAAAGCAATTTTGGTGAGAGGGATTGGCACGCATGGGTTAGACTAATTAAAAGTAAGTTGTAAGAGGCTTTCGCACTACATCCAAGTAGGGAGTCCTATGCGTCAAGTTAAGAGGTTGTAAGCAAATTTAGAGAGGTTAAAGTGGATACTCTGACCTTACCCAGAAAAAGTAGAACCGCCAAGTGAAAAATATATGCTAATTAGTACAACATCAGAGCTGGAAGATACGTGTGAAGAATTAATAGCAAAAAAGCCGAAATTTATAGCAGTTGACACGGAGTTCATTAGAAATAATTTAACCTACTACCCAAAATTATCGTTAATTCAAATTTCTTACGGAGAGAAGAGTTTTATTGTAGACGCATTAGTGCCAGAAATTGATTTATCATTCATTAAGAAAATAATGCTAAATCAGGGGATAACCAAAGTGTTTCATAGCTGCCGGCAGGACATAGAATCCTTACTCACTGTGTTTAAATGTATTCCCACTCCCATTTTTGATACCCAAGTTGCTGCTATGTTTTGTCATTATTATCATGACTTTATTGGTTACTCAAAAGTGGTAGAGCAATATCAAGGAGTAGTGCTGGATAAAATTAAAGCTAAAAATTCAGATTGGTTAAGGCGTCCGTTGTCCAAGGATCAGTTAGACTATGCAATAAACGACGTGGTACACCTATATGACTTATACCAAATATTGTGCAATAAACTTGAAGAAAATAATAGGACGTGTTGGTTTCAAGAAGAGATGGAATCAATAGTTAATATAAATAAGTATTTACATAATCCAAAAGATGCATGGAAAAGAATTAAATTTAATTATGAAGCAAATCCAAGATTGGTATTAACTGTTAAAGCAGTTAGTGAATGGCAAGAGACCTTAGCACAGCGCTATAATATGAATCGTAATAAAGTAATTAATAATGCTGTCATAGCTGGTTTTATTGAAAAAAATGTAGAGCATGTTGATGAGATTTTAGATGATCTCAAGAGGAATGCAAAAAATATAAAAGATGCAGATTTACTAGAGTTTGTGAATATTTTTAATGAAAATGAAAAAAATTGGATGCAGCAAAACAGCATCTTACCGAATAATTATGACAAATCTGTATTCGATATACTCTCAATTATTTTAGATAGTAAATGTAAAGAAAGTAATATATCAAAGAAATTAGTTTCTTCAAAAGATGAGTTAACCGGGTCAATATCTGGGCAGATAGATAAACTATTCAAGGGGTGGAGATACGATTTTTTTGGCAGGTCAATCGAATTATTTCTGAACACAAGCTCAAAATTTGAGATTTCAGCAGTGAAATCCGCAAATAATACAACTAAAATTCGGAGTAATTTGGTGGAGAATAACTGTTGCTAAAGTAACTTAGATTTATCGACAATCGTCATTCCGCTGCTTGTTAGCGGGATCTATGCTAAGAGATACCGCGAATGAATTGCGGTATGACGGTTAAGTAGGGTGTCATCCCAGTGCCCAGAAACTGGGATCCAGGAAAATTGATTGTAAACGAGCAAACATTTTCGATAAAATTACCAAAAAGCTAGATCCCAGTGTCAAGCACTGGGATGACAGGGGAGGGAGGCTGCTGGGATGACAGAAGAAGGTACTACCCTGACAACCGTCATCCCGCTACTTGTTAGCGGCCAAGAGATACTACGGCGGTATGACGTAGAGCTACGTGTTTAGGTTTAATGAATCCACTATATCTTTTACTTGAGAAAAAACATACTCTTTGCTTACACTGGTGTCGATAATAAAGTCACTCATCTTCCTTTTCTCCTCAATAGATAACTGAACATTGAAGATTAAATTTAGCTTTTCTTTATCTATGTTGCGTTCGTTAAGTCTTTGAGCTTGCACAACGCTATCTGCATAGATAAAAATAATAAGGTCACAGTATGAATGAAATTTTGTTTCTAATAGAAGTGGCACATCTAAAACTAAAAGCTTTCTATCGATCTTTTTTTCCTTGGCAATAAAAAATTCTAATTCACGCAGCACAGCAGAGTGAACCAAAGATTGAAATTGTTTCCAATTTTCATCGTAGGCTAAGAAATATTTAGACAGTACTGTTCTACCTATTTCACCATTTACTACCACTCCAGGAAAATTTTTTTCTGCATAACTTATTATGCTTTTATCCACTTTATAAAGTTGGTGTACAACAGAATCAGCATCAAACACAGCAGCACCAAACTCTTGAAAGCAACTAGCTACAAAGCTCTTTCCTACCCCAATTCCGCCTGTTAGACCTATGATCATATAGCAAAATACATTAGACTTCTTTCGAAACTATATTACAGTAGCTGCTGTGTCTACTCAAAATCCAAATTTGGCTATGCAGAGGATCTGATGATATAAGAAAAAATAAACAGCTATTATTTTTTTAGTAATTAAGTAAAATAGAGTGAAAGATTGCGAGGAAGTTTTGAAAAATAAGATAAAAAAGATAGTAATTTCAGGAAAGGAAGTGTGGCCAATCATCGAGGGCGGCAAAGGTATCGCAATCAGTGATGGAAGGTCAAGTGGGGCATTTGCTGCAGCAGATGCTGTGGGTACGTTTTCTGGTGCAAATGCTAAGCTTATTGATGATAATGGTGAGTTAGTGCCGCTGATTTACAAAGGCAAAACAAGAAATGAAAAACACAGTGAATTGATTGAGTATAGTATTAAAGCTGGAATCAGTCAGGCAAAAATAGCTAATGAAATATCAAAGGGTCATGGAAGAATACATATGAATGTGCTTTGGGAGATGGGAGCAGCAGAACGCGTGCTTCATGGCATATTAGAAAAAGCAAAAGGCTTAGTTCATGGTATTACCTGCGGTGCTGGTATGCCTTATAGGCTTGGAGAAATTGCAGCTAAATATCAGGTTTATTATTACCCTATTGTCTCATCGGTGCGTGCTTTTAAAGCATTATGGAAGCGTGCTTACCAAAGAATATCTTCCTATTTGCTTGGTGGAGTAGTGTATGAAGATCCATGGCTTGCTGGAGGGCACAATGGACTCAGTAACAGTGAAGACCCAGAGCTACCACAGGCTCCATTTGAAAGAGTTGCAGAGCTTAGATCTTTCATGAACGAGATTGGTCTTTCAGAAACACCAATTGTTATGGCAGGAGGAGTGTGGCATTTGAAAGATTGGGAACATTGGTTTGACAATCTGCAAATTGGCCCTATAGCTTTTCAGTTTGGCACTCGTCCACTTTTGACGAAAGAAAGCCCAATTTCTGCAGAGTGGAAAAAGAAGCTACTCACTTTAGAAGAAGGTGATGTATTTTTAAATAAATTTAGTCCAACAGGGTTTTACTCATCTGCAGTAAAAAATAACTTCATACGTGAGTTGCAGGAACGGAATTCACGTAAAATAAAGTTTTCAGAAAATGCCAGCGAAGAATTTAGTAGTGAATTTGCAATGGGTAGCAGAGGTAGGGAGATCTACCTTACTTCAAAAGACAAAGAGCTGGCAAATACATGGACTAAAGCAGGGTATACAGAAGCAATGAAAACTCCAGATACAACTGTTATTTTTGTGACGCCAGGCAAATTTGCAGAGATAAGACAAGATCAAATCAATTGTATGGGATGCTTAAGTCATTGTTTGTTTAGCAATTGGAAGGATCACGGCAACCATTCAACGGGACGAAAGCCAGATCCACGAAGTTTTTGTATACAAAAAACACTGCAAAATATTATACATGACGGCGATATTGAAAACGAACTCATGTTTTCCGGTCACAATGTATACAAGTTTAAACAAGATCCATTTTATGGGGATGGCTACGTGCCGACAGTAAAAGAACTGGTGGAAAGAATATTAACCGGATATTAAGTTATGGTTGATTTGACAAGAAGACGTTACTTTAGTGTAATAAGTATTTATTAATTTAGTCTTAACTTAAGAGGGTATTTATGGTAGCAAGTGATAGTGTTTTAAAAAGGTATGCGTTAGCCTATATAAAAAAATCTGGTAATAACAGTAATGTTAAAGAATTTTTACAATTTCGTAATACGCAAAACACCACAAATTGGAGTGAGGAGAATTTTAAAAATGCGTATGAAGAATTTACACGTCTAAACTCAACTAATAGACACAATACAGAAAGCAGAAATAATCAATATAACGCAGGGAATAACAGGCAACCTACAGGCCCTCAGGTTACACACGTACATGTACACAATGATAGAGGTTTAGATTTTTGGGATTATTTACTACTTCGCAGCCTGTTTGGTGGTCATACTACAGTTATAAATAACCCTGGTTTCAGTAGTGGTAGCCATCAAAGCAGAGAAGATAAGAAAAAAGACTCAGAGGACAGTAGAAAGCTATTAGCCTTAGGTATGGTAGCTGCAGTTGTGTGTGTTGCTTTCCATGCTGGTATGTGTTTTTGGTATAACAGCAGCAGAAAAGCGGCTAGAAAAGAAGAAAAAATAGATTATCTTGATAATAAGCTTAAGATGCTTAGGAATATAGAATTTGCGGTTGGCACTGTTTCTTTAGCGGCTTTGGTAGCTTGTGCTGTTTATCCAGTGTTACCAGTGTGGGGTTTAGTTATCCTTGGCGTTAATTCTCTTGTATGTTTTGCCGGTGGTTTAGCTTTTCATATGAAGCATGAGAAAGAGTCAGAAAATATTAAGAAAGCTGAAGAAGCAGTAGGTAGCTATCTTGGACAAGGGCGTGGTTGTGGAGATTATGATTCACCACCTCCTTACTCTCCAACTGCTCCTTCTTATCATGACATCGAACCTAGTGGGACGTTTTCTCATTCTAATGTGGAACAACATTCTGGAGGTCATGGATATAGCTATACGAACATTCATTTTGGAAGGTAAATTGCACAGCAAATGGTGTTATTTCAGTCTGGAATCTACCGTCTTAAGCGTCAAGATAAAAACTATTGTTTTTGACCATGGCATTTAAACAAATAATGATTTTTCTCATGACAGCAACTAATGCAACTTTAGCGGCTTTGCCAGAAGCAACTAAGCGCTGGTAAAGGGCTTTCATTTTCCTGTTATGACGCATTGCGACCACAGCAGACATGTATAATGCTTTTCGAGCATAAAACCTGCCACCTATGATTTGAGCTTTGCTTACCTTTCTTCCGCTTTCATTAGTTTTTGGTGCAACTCCAATTAGACAGGCTACTTCTTTATTATCTAATCTACCAAGCTCAGGTACTTCTATGAGTAGGATACTCGCAATTTTGCGTCCAACACCTTTATAGCTAGTTAGAAGTTTGCTTTTTTCCTTCAAATCAGGGTCAGAGTCTATTATGTCTTCTATGTCTCGCCTAACTTGCTCTAATTGTTTTTTGGCAAATTCTATCTGCTTTGCTATATATTCTCTGGCTTTTCCTGTCACATTGTGTAAACGACACATATTTGCGTGGACATCATCGCTTAGGTTACGCTCAATTGCTCTTAGTTCTTTTAGTTCTTCTTGTTTTTGTGAAACTATACATTCTACTACCTCATCGTTTTTTGTAATAAATTCGGCATACTTTTCTAGCAATTTTGCATCTAATTTGTCTTTTTTTGCAAAATGGTTACAAGCTTTCGCAAACGCATATACCCGGTTTGGGTGAGCTCTATGAACAGCTATACTATGTTCTTGTAACAATTTTACGACAAGTTTTTCATAACCGCCTGTTTACACATAATTCAACAAATACATTAACTATTTTTGACTTTATAAACTCAGATATAGCTTTTTCTGCATTTTCTATACGCTGATGTTTATTGTTGATTAAGTGTCTCTTTTAAAACATCAATACCCATAAAAACTGTTCTAGCCATTTTTTCACCTATAAATATAATCAAATAACAATATAAATGATGTACAGGATTGTGATTCGATCTTTTAGATCCCCCTACCGTTCGTACTACATTTTTTAAGCAAGGAGTGTACCTACGATTTCTATCAATCAATCCAGTTGACAGCTTGCTCATTATAGCCTTGCGACTTTGATTTAATATACAATCCAGGAAACTTGGTTGTGTATTGAGTTTGATAAGTGTAGGGTTTTATGTTAAAAGGGAGCGTTTTTGATGAAATTGCAAAAAAGACTGGATCCCAGTGTCAAGCACTGGGATGACACCCCATAAGTGTTGAAAGTGCAATCACACAAGGTGATTAATGGTATGTAAATCTCCTCTTGATATCAACCTTCGTTGTTGGGAAAGCAGATAAACCACGTCGAAAATTCGCTTAAACCTTCTAACCACAGGCAAAAAGGCGCTTTTTTAATTTACCATTGAAATTTATGCCGTTAACCACCTTATATAATGCCACTTATAGCACTTTCAACACTTATGGATGACACCCTCCTGATGGGCCAAAATTACAACGTTCGTACAGTTGTGGATACTGCGGCGATATGACGTAGGGAAATCTTACTTATTATAGCTATAGTTCTACATGAATTACAAAAGTAATATTTACTAAATCTTAATATTTTAAACCTATACCCATATTTTAATAAATAATGAGCTGTAATTAGTATGAATGATCCATTTAAAAGTAAGAACTATAAAAAAAATCTCGACTCCTTGATAGAAGCTATAAAGCTGAAAAATATTGGTGAACAATATAATAAAACAGTGAGATATTTATCCCAGACATTAGAGAGTTTTACAGATAAGGCAGAAGATGTAGCTAAGTTTGTTATATGTAGTGACTTGAATAATTATATAGAACCGGTGAACAAAAAGCCATCAGGTTTTTTTGGAATATTCAAGGAAACATTTAATAAAATCTTGGGAAAAGATGCTTCAATTCAGGATAACGATATAAGAAATTTTGCTAATGAT
Organism: Vollenhovia emeryi; assembly: GCF_000949405.1. NCBI lineage: Eukaryota > Metazoa > Arthropoda > Insecta > Hymenoptera > Formicidae > Vollenhovia > Vollenhovia emeryi. The sequence goes on along the minus strand of NW_011966945.1, from coordinate 49,247 downwards.
AAATTGCCCAGTCTTGCTGAAAAAATAACATTCGAATACCTAAATGTTTTAAAGAAAATTTCAGATTTAGAGCAAAGTAAAAAAAATCAGGAGGAATATAGATTGTATGGAGTGAACTTAGAGGATAGAACAGCATCAAAACAAGAAGAAAATCCTTTATATGAGCTACAAGCAGGAGATTCAGGCTATGGAAGTTCATTAAATGGAGAGCATGAATATGCGGATATCGGTATAAAGAAAAAACAATCTCATTCATTTCTAACAGAGAATAAAAGATTTGCAACGAAACACATAACAGCAAAATCTGATCCAAAATCTCATGTCAGCAAAAATCCTCCTTCCACACAAGTAAGTGTTAAGGAAATGGTTGCACCAATTGAGAAAGGAAAAGGAGGAAGATAGTAACATTTGGGAAAAAACATATGGTCAAGTCAAGAGATTGTGAGCAAACTTAGGAAATTATAGCTAAACTGACTGTATCTGTTCAGAGGAGTGGCTAATGTGCAAATATTGAAGCAAAGTGCGTGACTCACAGCTGTACGAACATTGCAATATGGCACATAGTAAACGATGTCATCCCAGTGCCCAGACACTGGGATCCAGTTTTCCATATAATCTCATCGAAAATGTTGTAATCACTTTCTGTGCTAGTTTGCTTGTGAACAAGCAAACTTTTCTGGATCCCAGTGTCAAGCACTGGGATGACATCATAGGGACACTGGGATCTAGGGAATGTTCAAAAAACTGTGTCAAATCAACTCATACACTTCATTACCAACTTCATGATGAAGTTCTGCAGTTGGATGGAAATAATCAAAAAAAGAAATAATCCTTTAGTGTTTCTTCGCTACACCCAGGGTTATAGTGAACGTCAAGTTTCCCTTTAAATATCAACTTTAAGAGTATTTTTATATTTTCTTTAAATCTCCCAATTTGGTCTGCAATGTTCGATGTGCATGCATCTTGACAATTTAAACCTTTGCTCTTGTATTCGCTAAGCATACTTTTCATTTTAGAGTTAAGATCAAATGCTTTTATTTCAAGATTTGTACTTTTCTTCATATAATCTAAGCCATTAGCCAATTTTGCATTGAAACTCTCTGTGAGCTTCGTAGCTAGTTCCCTTGCTTTTTCATCTCTATTAAAAGCTGGTATTGAGCCAACTTCAGGTGCGTTTGCAACAACTATATGCTTAACACCATGTTCATTTAGAACCTTAAGTGCATTACATATTTCACTCACTGCTTGTTCCAACACTTCTTCCGCTTTAGTATCGTCATAAGCAGTGGCAACCATAACATCATTTCCGCCGATTATGATGCAAAATAAATCTTCTTTACCTATATCTGGTTTATTTGTCATAATATTTACCGTAGATTAGCATGTTGTTTCATTAGATTCATAAAAAAAGAAAAATAGTGGTGAAATTATACAACTTTGGCCTAACTTTCTCTCCACTTTTTCCAGGCAAAATCAGCTTCTTCTTAACTTGACACGTATACTTAAAAGAACCCTCTAAGTTTTCTAGCGCGGCTTGGATGTTTCAACTTGCGCAGTGCTTTTGCCTCTATTTGCCTAATTCTCTCACGTGTTACATTAAAAATTTTTCCTACTTCTTCTAAGGTATGCTCCTTCCCATCTTTACCAAGGCCAAAACGCATTCTTAGAATTCTTTCTTCCTTTGGTGTTAAAGTTGCAAGAACATTGGTTGTAATGCCACGCAAGTCAGCAAGTATTGCAGCATCCTCTGGTCTAGAGACTCGCTTATCTTCTATACAATCACCGAAGGTACTACTATCATCCTTTCCTGTTGGAGCTTCAAGACTTACTGGGTCCCTTGCTATTTTCATAACTTTGCGTATTCTTTCCAGTGGCATTGCCAGTTCTACACTCAATTCCTCTAACGTCGGCTCTCTTCCCATCTCATGAGCCATTTTTCTTAATGCTCTGTTGATTTTACTGATAATTTCTACCATATGAACTGGTATTCTAACTACTTTAGACTGCTCAGGTATTGCCCTAGTGATTGATTGTCTTACCCACCAAGTGCCATAAGTTGAAAATTTATATCCACGTTTGTAATCAAACTTATCCACGGCCTTCATAAGACCAATATTGCCTTCTTGTATCAAATCAAGCAGATCAAGGCCTCTTTTTGAATACTTCTTAGCAATGGAAACTACTAGCCTTAAGTTAGCCTTAATCATCTCTTGCTTTGCTTCAGAGACTTCTCGTTCGTGTTTTTGTATTCTCCTGATTAGCTCCTTAAATTCTTGCACGTTATCTTCCTGTATATGCTGCTTAATACCGTTCAAAGTGCTAGCTATATGTTCAGAGTTATCGTCTATAAACCTTAAAAATTTGTTTTTTAATTCACCTGTAAAAGAGGACTGATTTTCATTGATCTTTAAAAGACTTATCTTTTTCAATTCGTGCTTTAAAAGCACGTCATCATAAACTTTATAGAAACTTTCTCTATCGATATCGTATTTTCTAGCCTCAGCAATAAGATTAGCCTCTTCAAGCGTGATGGATCTATTTATCTTATAAAGTTCTTGTGTAATTCTGGCAACAGCAGCATCACTTAACTTAATTTGTAATGCTATAGACCATATTTGACTATATAAATTCTCTAGTTCATCAGAGGAATCTTTAGAATTTTTTCTTAATACCAATGCTCCATTTGTTAAAGTAATTATCTCATCCAATGCAACTATGACCTTTGGCAATAAGTCACTTTCCATTTCAAGAATAGAAACATTCAAATTCGCTGAATTTATATTTTCATTATCACCGTCTTTCTCATCATCACTTTTTTTACTATCTTTCTTATCATCACTACAGTACCCAGTATCTTCAGAAACATCCTCAGAACCCTCAACATCTTCAGCACTTTCTTCACTCTCTTCTTTGGGTACCACATTAAAGTCAGAGTTATAAATTGCATCCAGATCTATAATTTCTCTCAGTAAGAGAGCTCCACTACTTAAATCATCACGCCATGCTTTTATCACCTTTAATGTTACTGATGTTTCAATTATTGCACGTAACATGTTATGCTTTTCAGATTCAATTTTTTTTGCTATCTCGATTTCATCTGCCCTTGACAAAAGCTTTACAGAGCTCATGTCTTGTAAATAAATCCTCACTGGATCATCATTTTGTACTAAAGTTGCAGTAACATTTGGCAATGTGTCATCATCATCAAGTTTACTATCATCACTGTTGGAAGGAATATCTTCTTCATCTTCGCTACTTTCAAGCACATTAATTCCGGAATCCTGCAATAAAGATATAGCATCATCTATAAAATCAGACGAAAAATTTTCATCTGATAATTTATCATTTATATCATCAAAGGTGACAAAACCACCTTTTTTTATACTTTTAGTTACAAGATCTCTGATAATTTTTTTCTTATCTTCTGCATCATTAATAGTTGACATCATTACCTTTACAGTTTATAATTTTATTTCTTATTAACAAATAAACTTACAACGAGCAAGTCTATAATTTTACTTTTAACTTGTGGCTATTTGTTATTTCATATAGTTTAAGATACTGTTAACTTATGTACACTTGTCTTGATCAATTGTTCCATACTCTTCTTCCATTTTTACTGCTATGGACAATCCAACTGAAAATGTTGCAATTCCAACCACTATAGCAGTAAGCATTAAAACATGAGGTATAGGATTGCTATATAAATAAAAATTTGAAACCAATATAGGAGGCAAAGAACTTTTTATATATCCTAGAGATATGTAAAACAACAAAACAGATGCTTGGAAGACGCTTACCCCTATCATTTTCTTGATTAAATTTTTATCGTTTATAATAATATATAAACCTAGCACCATTAATACAATAATAATCGTATAATTATATAAAGTCATTGTTTTTTCCTACGAGCAAAATTCATATATATAATTAACATAGAGGAGCAGACAGTAAATGCTACACCTAATTCCACCAAAAAAATACCCAATTTTTGACCGGTTCTATTATTGGCTGACAAGATATCATAAGATAAAAAATTTTGGCCAAGTAAAGTTGTTGCAACGCCCGTTCCTCCATAAATTAAAATACCTAACACGTTAGTCAATCTAATCACAGAATAAGGTATTGCTTTTAGAGTTGTAGATACACCAAATAGCATTGAATATAATATTATCCCGGAGGCAATAATTATTCCTGCTTGAAAACCTCCACCTGGAGTATAATCACCGTGAAATTGTATGTATAAACCAAATAAAATGATAAAAGGTATCATCAAAAATGTTACTGCATTTAATACCGAATCTTTAATCATTTTCTTTTTCTTCTTTTAATATCAACGTTATACAAAGCGCAGCAGTAAAAACTACTATAGTTTCTCCAAACGTGTCATAACCACGAAAGCTTGCTAAAACAGCTGTCACTATGTTAGGAATACCGGTAGCTTTTTCGGTATTTTCCACATAATAAGGAGCAACATGCAAGTGGATAGGAGCATTGTTGCTGCCAAAATCTGGCAATTGAATCATAAAATATGACAAACATACAGCCAGAAATAACATAAAAAAAAGCGTTATAGGGTTATGAGATAGATTTACTTTATGATTCTTTATCAAGGAGAGTGCTGCAAACGTAAAAATCGTACTGAGCCCTGCACCAACAGAAGCTTCAGTAATTGCAACATCAGGTGCATTCATAATTAAGTATATAAGCGCAATAAGTGAACTAAATACACACATTAGAACAGCACTTACGACTAAATGTCGCGAGAAGACTATAAAAACCGTAACTGTTAGTAACAACAAAAGCAGCACTACATTTAATATTTCTAACACCTTAACCTTCTTTAACAATTTTTTTCTTAACTTTATAATAAGTGCGCGCTAAAATATAACCATTAGTTGAGCTAGCTACCCATATTATAAGAATTAATAATATTATTTTAACAGTATTGATTGAAAATTCATTCTGCAAAGCAAAACCAATTAACAATAGCGTTGCACCGCTAGAATCTGTAATACCTGCTGCATGTAACCTAGTATAGAAATCAGGAAATCTAATTACTCCCACACTTGAAATGATTACTGAACAAATGCCTAAAAATATAAGAACGGATCCTATCATAAATTATTAAAACAACATTAATCTCATTAGTGCTATAGTTGATATAAAGCTAACGCTAGCATACAACAATGCTATATCAATTAAAAAAAAATTATTCAGAATGATTGATATTGCTGTTATGAGTACAACTACTTGCGTTGAGAAATTATTGAACGCTAAAACCTTATTGTACACATCACTTGACTTAGACACTATGCGGCACAACATTACACTCATACAGAACAACAATGTATAGATAGCAATGTGAAGCATTTAAAGACTATGTAACTTCAGTAGATTTCTAAACGGATACTTCTTCATCGCCATCTTGATCATTTATTTCATCATCTATTTCACCATCCACTTCATAATCTTGGCTTTCTTGACTTGCATCAAGATCTGTGTTAAATTGACCATCAGAAAAATTTAATAAATTCGCTAGCTTACTTGTATTACTGCTGTAAACATTATTCATATTTCCTTTCATGTACTCCTTGCATCTACCTACCAAAAGGTTAAATAGCTCATGAGTATCCACCTGTTTTTCTGCTATTTCATGTAAGGAAACTATGGTGTTTTTATGGTCTTTAAACTGAACTGTTTGAACTGGATTACTTGCTCCTGTATTTAAATCATGTGTTCTTTGACTTGCCAATAGAACCAATTTGAAACGGTTACTTACCTGTTCTGTACACTTTTCTACAATAGACTCAACCATAAGATACTACCTTAATAAGTTTTATACTATATCACAAAAAACAAGTTGTCAACTTTGTATCTATTGCGATTCAATTTCATGTTTTACTTTTTCTGCCTCAGATTTTATTTCTTGGCTTCCTGTCATCGTGATTGTTATTTCATGATCAAACTTTTTTAGAAATCCTAACAATCGCTCTAAAGAAAAACCATCTATTTTACCATTTTTAATTTGTGATACCTTTGGCTGATCAATACCAAGTTTCTCAGCTGCAAAAGCCTGAGTCCAAGCATTTTTTTCTATAATTTTATTTATTATATAAAGCAACTTTGTTTTTACTTCTGCACTGTCTAAGTTATTTAACGATATTACTTCCATAATTCTTACACTCACATATCAATTAACTTTATTAAACATTATAACATAATATTTAATATACCAAGATATTAATATCATATAGCTTGTCAATAATTATATGATATCAAATTTAAAACTTTAAGTTGATTGTATATTAATATTTCAATCAAATTTCTAGTAATTTTAAATTACCATTTTACTATCAGCCCATCTGAAAAAATCATTTACAGAAAGAACAAGCTAAAATTACAAAGCTTGAAATACAAAAATAATTATTTTATAAATTTATCTTACATAAGAAGTTTATATCTCTATATCTTAACATAGATATTTATTTAAATTTTTAAAATTTCTATTTTAACGAGAATTCTATATATTATATTTATAATATAACTTAAATATTTGTTGCTTTTTAGCTGGAACACTATTTAGTTAGTAAGTAAAATTGTGTTGAATATGACAAAAATAAAAAAAGATGTTGCCGTTATTATGGGAAGTGAGTCAGATTACACCACTATGGTCCATACCGTCGATATGCTAAAAGCATTAGAAGTTTCACATGACATATTCATAACATCTGCACATAGAACACCAGAAAGGCTCTTCAATTTTGCTAAATCTGCACAAGAAGAAGGTTTTAAGGTTATTATAGCTGGTGCAGGAGGTGCAGCTCATTTACCTGGTATGGTTGCGTCATTAACTTGTTTACCAGTTATCGGCGTTCCTGTGCATAGTAAACAATTAAATGGACTGGACAGTCTACTCTCTATAGTTCAAATGCCAAAGGGTGTTCCAGTTGCAACCATGTCTATAGGAGAAAATGGAGCATATAATGCTGCCATTACCGCCGTATCTATATTGTCAATTTCCAACAGTGAAATTGCAGGTAGGTTAAAAAAGTGGAGAGAGAGACAGACCAAAGAAGTAAAAGAAAAACCAGTTTCATAATAAATCTATGGCAATAATCCTTCTAGATACAAAAACCATAAACCGTATAGCAGCGGGGGAGGTGATAGAAAGGCCAGCAAGTGTAGTAAAGGAATTAGTGGAAAATGCAATAGATGCTGGAAGTTTAGAAATAGAAATTAAAATAGAAAGTGGTGGGCGTAATCTTATTACTGTGATAGATAATGGTAACGGAGTAGAAAAAAACGATTTAGAACTCGCATTTATGCGTCATGCCACCTCAAAATTAAGTGATAGTGAGTTGATAGAAATCAAACATCTTGGTTTTAGGGGAGAAGCTTTACCTTCGATTGCAGCAGTAAGCAGAATAAAATTATCATCTAAGGCAAAAGGAGCAAGTGAAGCGTGGTCTATAAGGTATGAGGGCGGAGAAAAAATAGGGGAGCTTATGCCTTGTTCTTTATTGCAAGGTACACATATTGAAGTGAGAGATTTATTTTTTGCCACTCCAAATAGGCTAAAATTTCTGAAAACCGAAAGAGCGGAAACGCAAGCTATAGTTGATATCGTAAACAACTTAGCAATGATAAATTATAGAATAGGGTTTACTCTCACTTCAGGTAATAAAAAGCTCTTAAAATACGCTAAGCAGATTTCGTTATTTCATAGATTGTGTGAAGTAGAAGAAGAATTTCAGGGCAATTCTTTAGAGGTCAATGAAGAAGACGGCATCAAACTTACGGGACATATCTGCAAACCAACTGTCAACCGCGGTAAGTCAACTATGATCTATACGTTTGTTAATGGAAGGCCAATCAAGGATAATCTACTTATTGGTGCAATTCGATATGCGTATCACGACTTTATTTCAAGCGATAGATATCCTTTTGCAGTGCTGCACTTAGAAGTACCATACGATCAAGTAGATGTAAATGTGCATCCAAATAAGTCAGAAGTAAGGTTTCAGAATAAGAAGCTCATATATGAGATAGTGACAAGAGGATTAATCAAAGCATTGTCAAGAAGGATAGGCACCTTTCCAGCTAGTACTACTAATGCGATAGAGGGTCTTTTGAAAGGTTCATTATCAGATTCTTTTGATAAGTCTAATGTTCAAAATGAAAGAAGGCCAAGTCCTTTTGAAAATCAACTAATAAAAGAATTTACTTCTCCAAATGAAAGAGCAAAAGGCTTATCAGAACAGTCAAAATCGTTTGATTATACTGACATACAGAAATTCCCATCACAAGCAGAGACTATGGTTCTAGAAAAAAAGGTATTAGAACAAGTTGATTTGATAGAGAGCCACCCGCTCGGGTTTGCACGCTGTCAGATCTATAATACTTATATTATTGCCGAGGTAAGAGACAAATTGATTATAGTCGACCAACATGCAGCCCATGAAAGGCTAGTATATGAATGCTTAAAACGAAAATCAAGTATAAAAAAACAAAAACTGCTTCTTCCTGAAATGGTTGAAATCAAAAATCAAGCCGGAATGGAGATGATTGAAACTTATAAAGATAAGTTATTTGAAATGGGTTTTGATATTGAAATCAAACCAGAAAATAAAGTGATAGTAAAAGAAATCCCTGCAATTTTGGGCATAATAGACGTAAAAGAGATGCTAATTAATATAGTCGATAGATTAACGGAAATAGAAGATACATTGCCAGTAGAAGATAAAGTGAACAAAATATTGGCAACTATCGCTTGTCATGGATCAATTAGAGCAGGCAGGAAAATGAAGTTGGAGGAGATGAATGAGCTGCTGAGACAAATGGAAAAAACCCCATATTCCGGGCAATGCAACCATGGGAGACCAACCTATATAGAAATGAAATTGAGTGATATTGAAAAACTGTTTGAGCGCAGGTAATGAGGTTGCCATAAATATGTAAGTGCTCTTTCCTCGTCATCCAAGTAGCTCATAGAAACGGATTAAACGAAAAAACTTGCTTGACAAACTCCGCCAGCCCCCTTATTATGATAGTGAAGGTATTTAGTTATCTTCATCTGTGCAGATTAAACAGCAAGAAAACAACGTAGTTGGCGTCTTATTTTTAATTTTTTGCACTATGTGCACCTTATGTCTTCACAACATTTCTGGGTTTTTACCTATATAAGCTGAAACGCGCTTATAAGTCGTTTAAGACAGTATAGTACGCCAATTTGCAGGATTAGAGAGTGACAACTAGCTAACGCGGGGTTTCTTTTGCCTTTTTTTCTGCTTAGTAAATTTCTTAAACATTTAAACTAAGGTGAGTTACGTTTAAAAGCAGCTAAATTGCAGTGTTTAAGATTTAAAAAACGCCAAATACTGAAAATAGACAATGACCAGGGCTTCTTTTGCCTTTTTTTTATTTGGTAAATTTCTTAATGTTTGTAGCTAAACGA
>NW_011966945.1:0-34713 GCF_000949405.1 Vollenhovia emeryi | reverse complement strand
ACCTTATCTTTGTTAGCTATAGCAAGTAATTTTATTTGTAATATGACAAATCACCTGCTGAAAAATCATTTTATGATCTAAATCAGTTTTTTTACAGGTAACTTCTAAACTTATCAATTCTTCCAAAATCTTTTTAAGTTCTGAAAGTTGCAAACTTTTCAAATGAGATTTAAAGCTCTGCAATTGTTTAAAAAACAATGGAGGGCTTAGCTGATCAATCGCAGCCTGCTCACTCATTCCACCTTGCACTGACAGCAAAACGTTTTCAAGGCGTAGGAAATAATTTGATATAATGCGAATTAGCGCTATCGGTGAAAAATTTTCTTGCGATATCAATGTATCAGAAATTCTAATTAAGCGCGACATATCTTTACTTGCTATGGCAGAGCATAGATCATCAAGTGTAGCATAGTCGTTGCCGGGAGTTGAAAAGCATAATTCTATATCAGTAAGTTTTAGGTCTTTTCTCTCCCCTAAGTACAAAACTAACTTCTCAAGTTCTGAGCATATAGGCAGCTTGCTATGATTAAAGTAAGATTGCAAATGGTAGATTATCTCATTTGTGCATTTTATATCATTTTGTTTTAAGTAACTTGATATAATGTCATAAAGATTGCTGTTGCTGTCCTTATAGCAAGCAATCACACCAAAAATTTTTGAACTCTCCATATAACTTTTAGTCACAGAATTATATGGAAGATCACTTGCTACCATCATTACATAGTGACCACTTGCGTTATAATCCAATACGTTTTTTAACTCTTTGGATATACCTCCACTCACATTTATCAGCTTAATTAATTTTTTGCTGGTAAACATCGAAACGTTTGCTAATTCAGAAAACAGTAAACCGGGTGACTTATTTACTATTGCAAAATCCATCACCTGAACTGAATACTCACCCAAACTGGCAATTATTTCTTGTATATAAAAACCAACCCTACTGTTATCACTTCCATGAATTAACACACCACTTAAAGCGTCAGGTTTCTCTAGGAATTTTTTAACTTTGAATGGTGTAACCCTCATGCCACCTATATGATGTCATTCTCATTTGATTGTACATGAGTATCCAAAGACTCTGAGTTTTCTTGCGCAATATTGTGCACATCATCTGCCGTACTCTGCACATTATCCGACTCTTCTGTTTTTCCTGTGATATAATTATAAAATTTTTTCACAGGTTGAGATATATATTTGGAAAAAAATCCTTCTTCGCTCATATTGCTTACTCCATAAAATTAACAACTTATCATTAGCATATAAATAATAGTATAGCAAAAACTATTTTGTGCTAAGATAGTGATATTTTATAATGAGTATATTACAAAATTATTAACATTCGAGACTAAAATTAAGCCAACCTACTTAATATTAGCCTTATAAAATAAGCGATAATTAAATATACAGCTGCAACAAGTATAATTGCAGGACCAGTTAACAAATCAAAACTTGCAGATAACATCAGACCTGATATCCCAGAAATCACAGAAAAAACTGTTGCAACAATAATCATCTGCATCGGAGTTTTCGAAATGAGCCTTGCAGATGCTGCTGGTATTAGCAAAAATGCAGCAATGAGTAATATCCCTATTAATTGGGCAGCAATTGCTATAAATATAGCAAGAGTGATTAAAAATTCTAGTCTAACAAAATTGACATTAATCTTCTCAACTACTGCTAAATCTTGATTAATTGAAATCATTAACCAATAACGCCATCTAAATATTAATGTCAAAGTAACTATTACAGAGATTAAAAAAATCAATATTATATCACTTTGATCGAGCATTAATATATCACCAAACAGTGAGCTAATAATACTGTTATTGCCTGATGGAAGAAAAGACATAAGTATTAAACTCGATGATAAAACTACATTGGTAACAATGTTCAATATCGTATCAGCAGAATATAATCTGTTAAAATTAAGAGAAAGTAGTATAGCAAATGTAATTGCAATGAGCATTATGCTAAGCGATGGGCTAATCTTAAAGATTAAAGCAAGTGCAACACCAAGCAACGAAGAATGGGACAAACTATCACCAAGATAAGATAACCTTTGCCATATCATAAACGATCCTAAAGCGCCTGTTACTAGGCTAATTACGACTACTGCAACTAGACTATTGATGAAAAAGTCCTGGGTAAGCATGCTATAAGGCTATTAGATAACTGACAACAAATCTATCTTCGGATATTAAAACGTTATGGGTTCTGCATGCTGCACCGGTTGTCATAAATTCAAAATTTAAACCTTTTTGTTCCATAAGATAGGACTTCACTGAAGAACTTAGTATATTGCGTGTTTTACCAGTACCTATTATCAAAATTTCTATTTCCTCTGTCAAAAAAGATTTAAAATGTTCCTTGCTATTTATATCACTTTCTTTCAATTTAATCACCTCTTCAGGAAAAACTATAATTGAGCCGCAATATTCTCTATTATTCACCAAAAATTTTCCTTTCCTGTAACCATTTATAAGATTTTTATTCTCGGAAATTAAGGGCATAAAGTTAAACTATTAATTGAGTGTTGCATACCCACCATCCTGGTTGTTTCTCTTTGATATTCACTGTCGCAGCTTTCGCATTTTCCTCACTATCGAATATTCCAAAGCATGCTACACCACTGCCTGACATGCGGGAAAGTATAGAGCCTTCTTGTGACTCAAGTGTTGATATCACATCCTTAATTTCAGGAACAAGGCTTATTGCTATTTCTTGAAGATCGTTTCTTGTCTCTTTAAGAAGCTTCAACAAATCCTTTTCAGCGTCATCGCTCCATTTAATTGGCTCAGAAAATTCTCCTTCATGCTTGGAAAATACCTCTGATGTACTCAAAAATCTTTTTTTCGGTTTCACAAGCACCACATTCGTGGGTAAGGAAAATTTTTGGACATAGCACAATTCTTCGCCAATACCTCTAACAAAAACAGGCTTGCTATCTACACTTGCGGGAACATCAGCACCAACGTTTAAGGCTATTTCATTTAAGATCGTCCTATCAATCTTCCACAGCTTCCCTAGCGTACGTACCACAGCTCCAGCATCTGAGGATCCGCTACCGAGTCCTGCAGCAATTGGTGTGTTCTTTACAACTCTAATAGAAACTTTAGTACGCACTGGAGCATGTCTAAGCAGCAGATTAACCGCTTTCGTTACAGTGTTATACTGGTTATTTATTCTAGACTCGGAGTTTATAAATTCAACTGTAGAGTTATCGTATCTAGAATACTTTTCACCTACTTTTATTTCCAAAAAATTAGAAAGATTAGCAAAGACAAATAAACCTTCAACCAAGTGATATTCTGTTTCCTTCTTATTTACAACATGCAAAAAAAGATTGATTTTTGCAGGCGCCTTTACACAAAAACTTTTCATTATATATCTTCACTAAGACTATTTTTACATTATATGTATAATGCTATTTTAGTCAACGTCTATAAGGTTTTTGCACTTCTGATGAGAAAAAATGCCATAAATCCTAATTTCTCTGTATGGGTAAATGCGTCCGCTGGTACAGGCAAAACAAAGATCTTAATAGACAGAGTATTGAGACTTTTATTAGAAAACAAAAGAAATATTCTCTGCTTAACGTTCACCAATGCTGCAGCAAATGAGATGGAGAACCGCATTCACAGTACACTTAGTAGGTGGGCAATATGTTCAGAGAGTGTATTGGTTGCAGATTTAGAACAATTAGATTTCTTTCCGATGCCATCCCAGAGTTCCCTTTTTTGTCATCCAAGTAGCACAACACTGGGATCCCAGCACCCCTACTTGTCATCCCAGTGCGTGACACTGGGATCCAGAGAAAATAAAGATTATTTAACAAGAGCAAGAAGGCTTTTCTCTGAACTGGAAAATCTTGGTCTAACCATACAAACCATACACGCTTTCTGTTACAAATTAATTTCCAGATTTCCCATAGAAGCTGGCATCGCCCCAAATTGTACGCTGAGTGAATGTAAAGAATTACATTCCATCATATTCAATAAAGTGCTTCATAACGAAACTGTGCAGGATGATATCAACCTTATTGCAACTGAAATTGATGAAAATAAATTACGCGATTTGCTTTATACTTTATGTATAAAAAGATCGATATCAGCAAATGATTCGAAATATATCAAAGATAAATTGAGCGCCCCAGATGAAATTCATGACTTACAGAGTGAAACGACTGAGCACATAAAAAGATTAGCCGAGATATTAAGTGAAGGCAGTAAAAGAGATCAGAGTTATAGTGAAATACTTTATTCTACTGTCATCCCAGCTGGGATCCAGAAAGAAAATATGTGGATTCCAGTGTCAGCTACTTTCATGACACCAGGCCTAGTAGATCCCAGTGTCAGCTACTCGGATGACACCGGAATGGAGCGAAAAGACACCAGAATAGAAGATTTAGCCAAGGTATTTCTCAAATCAGAATCGCACGAAAAAAAGAGCATATCATCCATTGCAACAAAAAGTACTTTGGAAAAATTTAGAGATGCAGAGCAAATAATAGAGAGCGTTCAGAATGTAGTGTTTACTCATATAAAAGACATGAACTCTTATCAAATATTCAAGAGAACCAGTAGCTTACTTGGTATATTTAAAGTATATGTTGATCTATACAGTAGCGAAAAATCAAAAAACGCACTGCTTGACTACAATGATATAATTGGCTTAGCAACAAATCTTCTCAGCAATCCAAACTACAAAGATTGGATATTATTTAACTTGGATCAAAAAATAGATCACATCCTTGTTGACGAGGCACAAGACAATAGCATCAGCCAGTGGAAAATTATAACAAATCTCTGCGATGAATTTTTTGCCGGTAATGATGAAAAGCGAACCTTATTTGTAGTTGGTGACGTAAAACAATCCATATACAGATTTCAAGGAGCAAATCCCCATCTATTCAACTACATGCAACAATACTTTCATACGAAAACTGGTGGCAGAGATTGGGTATCATGCCAACTTGAAAAGTCATTTCGTTCAACTCCAGAAGTTTTGATGCTTGTAGATAGAATATTTAACAACTTCCGCGCAGAAATATCTTTTGTTGATAATGAAATAAAACATGTTCCACATAGAGAAAATGATCAAGGATATATTGAAATTTGGCCAGCGTTACCAAAGTGTAAAGAGAAAGAACAGCGAGCTTTACAAATTCCTCTGATATGCAAGGAAGGTTATACAATAGCAGATCGATTACTTGCTCAGGCAATAGCCCACAAAATTCACAACTGGTTAAATGAAGGGCGAATTTTAGTTGCTAAAGATCGCCATATAGAACCAAGGGACATTGTGATTCTGGTACGGCAACGAAACGTGTTAGTTGATTACATAATAAGCGAACTTAAAAAAGCAAGCGTGCCAGTTGTAGGCCGAGATTATTTTAGAATTATGGACTATATAGCCGTGCAGGACTTAATAGCTTTGGCCGAATTTTTACTCCTCCAGGCAAATAATCTAGCTCTTGCAAATGCTTTAAAATCACCGTTATTCAATTTTACCGAGGATGATTTATTCAATATTGCATACGACCGCAAAGAACAGTCGTTATGGGAAAAACTTCAAGATTATCATAAGGTTATCTATAGTGAATTAAACTATCTCATTAACTTATCTCGCATAGAATCTCCTCTTACACTATTTACACATATATTGCGTACAGGTAAGAAGAAATTTGCTGCAAGGCTAGGTCTTGAGTGCTTCGAGGTTCTAGACGAATTTATGAACCTTGTGTTGCAATTTGAAAATCCATCTCTTCAAGCATTTGTTCAATGGATCAAGGAGAATAATCCGGAGATTAAGAATGATATGCAATCAGAACGCAATGCTGTGCGAATAATGACAATTCACAAATCAAAAGGTCTGCAAGCTCCCATAGTATTTTTGGTTGATACAAACACAGTGCCAAGAAAAAGTGAAAGCATTATCTTTGATGGAACAGAAGTGCCATTTTGGTGTGGAAAAAACAACAACGCTTATTGCGATCAAGTAAAAAGAGAGAAAAAACTAGAGGATTATAATGAATATTTGCGTTTATTATACGTAGCACTCACACGTGCTGAAGATGAGTTATACATCTTAAGTAAAGAGCCAGTGCAAAAGGGCTCTTGGTATGATCTAATCACTCAGTATGGAGAACCATATGAAAAGAAACAAGCATACTTACAGCCAATATTTAAAGAAAAAGTTGAAGTGCTATGTGTGAACGCAAACTACTCTTACATTTATAAAAAACGTGATTATTTTGACGTTCCAGTGATTTCGCTTCCGCCAAACCTATCAATGTCGTTCCAGTGCTTGACACTGGAATCCAGTAAAAAAGAAGGAGAACCAGCATCAGCTACTCGCTCTTCGGTGTCATTCCAGCACTCTCTTTCGTCATTCCAACATCCTTCCTTGTCATCCCAGTGCTTGACACTGGGATCCAGTAAAAAAGAAGAAAAGCCAGCATCAGCTACTCACTCTTCGATATCATTTCAGCACGTGACGCTGGAATCCAGTGAAAAAGAAGGAGCAGAATGGATCCCAGTGTCAAGCACTGGGATGACAGATGGTTATACAAGAGGCTTAATGATCCACAGCATATTACAATATATGCCCAAGATAGAAAAAGAAAGGAGAAAAAATTGGGTCAGAAAATATCTTGACAATATAAACACCAGTGAAGATAAGGATGAAATTTACAGTAAAATATTGGCCTTTAATGAAAAATATGGCTATTTGTTTGACTTAGGAGGCAAATCAGAGATTACACTGAGTGGAATAATCGATGGCGAACCAGTATTAGTACGACTAGATAGGCTATGCATAACGCAAGATAAAGCAATCATAATTGACTACAAATCACACCGTAACGTTTCTGTTTCCTTATTAAATGAAATAAAAAAGCAAATGCTGACCTATAAAACCTTAGTACAAGAAATATATCCAAACAAGCAAGTAGAGTGTGTGGTTATTTGGGTGGAAGATTTAACCATTCAATCTGACTTTTAACGAAACTTGATTGCAAGAAATAGCTACTACGTCATACCACCGCGAACCGTCATACCGCCGCGGTATCTCAGCCACTAACACGTAGCGGAATGACGAATGACTCAACCGTTATCCTGCTGCTCCTTTCTCGTCATCCCGCTACGTGTTAGCGGGATCTCAGTATAGCTATCTTAAAGCTAAGTAATATAAGTCAACCCAGCTAGGATTCTTTTGATTGATCAAATTAATTTTCCATTGCCTTGGCCATTCTTTCAGGCGCCTTTCTCTTGCAATAGCTAAACTTATATCTTCAAACTCTTCAAAATATACAAGTTTATTTACATTATATCTTGATGTGAAACCTGAAACAATTTTGTTTTTGTGTTCCCAAATCCTCTTGATCAAATTTGCAGTTACACCAATATATAATGTGCTATTAGCTTTATTTGTAAGTATATAGATATATGATAACTTCATCTTAATCGTTTATAGCTAAAGTAACTTAGATTTACCAACATTATACTACACCATCGTGCCACAATAAAACTTACCGTCATCCCGCCGCAGATAGATCCCGCTAACAAGTAGCGGGATGACGAGCTTATCGTCATCCCGCTGCGAACTGTCATCCTGTCACGGTATCTCTTAGCCGCTAACACGTAGCGGAATGACGATTGTCGGTAAATCTAAGTTACTGTAGTTATAAAGGCTTTCACAACAACCTATTTTTCTTGAAACTAAAATAGCTACTGAATGTAATAATAATGTGGTCTATTAATTCTATTCCTATACTTTGGCAAGCTTCTGCTAGTTGCCTAGTGAGAGATATATCGCTATTTGAAGGTTGTGTATCTCCGCTTGGATGATTGTGAGATATTACAATGGATGTTGAACCAATCAAAAGTGCGCGCTTGATGATCTCTCTGACATAAAGAGGAGTTTGATCTACTGTACCAATATTTTGCAGGTCTTCCGCTATTAGACGATACTTTTTATTCATGTAGATGACGCGAAAATTTTCCTTATTGAGGCTTCCTATACTTATTCTTAAATAATCAAGCAATTTTTCCCAGTTATCGATTATAGGCAGGTCTTTTATTTCTTCTCTTGCAGAACGAACAAAGGCTTGTTTCACACAAAAGATGGCAGATATTGCTGTATTGCTGACACCATCAACGTTTTGCAGCGCTTCCAGGTCAGCATTAAAAACTTTATTCAAACTACCAAAATTTTCTATCAAACTCTTTGCTATCGGTTTCACATCAATTCTACTGTATGCTGAATATAAAATGTGCTCTAAAACTTCATAATCAAGTAATGATTGTCCATTATCTAAAATAATTTTCTCTCTTAGGCGCTTTCTATGCCCCTTTTTGTAATCTTTCATCATTAATGAATTGCTTATCTCTTGTATAATAAGAAATTAGATTTTTAAGTAAAATATTTAATAAAGCGCATGACGTACAATTGTAAGAACATTCATTTTTAAAGACAGCAAATGGTGTCATGAAAGTAGCTAACGCGAGCTCTACGTCATACTGCCGCGAACCGTCATACCGCCGCAGACCGTCATACCGCGATTCATTCGCGGTATCTCTTAGCCGCTAACACATAGCGGAATGACGAATTGCTTAACAGTCATACCGCGGTTCATTCGCGGTATCTCATCCGCTAACAAGAGATCCCGCTGCGGGATGACGAATTACTTAACCGTCATACCACCGTGAACCGTCATACCGCCACGAACCGTCGTTCCGCCGCAGACCGTCATACCGCGATTCATTCGCGGTATCTCTTAACATAGATCCCGCTGCGGGATGACGGTTGTCGGTGAACCTAAGTTACTTTAGCTGTAAACATTAAGAAATTTACCAAATAAAAAAAAAGGCAAAAGAAGCCCTGGTCATTGTCTATTTTCAGTATTTGGCGTTTTTTAAATCTTAAACACTGCAATTTAGCTGCTTTTAAACGCAACTCACCTTAGTTTAAATGTTTAAGAAATTTACTAAGCAGAAAAAAAGGCAAAAGAAACCCCGCGTTAGCTAGTTGTCACTCTCTAATCCTGCAAATTGGCGTACTATACTGTCTTAAACGACTTATAAGCGCGTTTCAGCTTATATAGGTAAAAACCTAGAAATGTTGTGAAGACATAAGGTGCACATAGTGCAAAAAATTAAAAATAAGACGCCAACTACGTTGTTTTCTTGCTGTTTAATCTGCACAGATGAAGATAACTGAATACCTTCACTATCATGATAAGGGGGCTGGCGGAGTTTGTCAAGGAATTTTTATGCAAGAGATCTATTGAAATGCCCCTGTAAAATCATACTATTAATTAGTGCACTGTAAATTTAAAATTATAGATATGTTAAGCAGATTGGTAATTTTGCTATTAGTTTTTATACTTCCTTTTTCTTCATACTCATATCAGTTTAGAACCAAAGCAAAGCAAGCAGTAGTCTTAGATTTAGCTTCAGACTCGTTCATTTTTGACCATAATTCCGATGAAAAAATGGCCCCATCTTCAATGAGCAAGTTAATGACTTTATATATAGCCTTCGATTATCTAAAAGCTGGAATAATAAATATGGAGGATAAATTTCGAGTAAGCAGAAAAGCGTGGGAAAGAAAAGGCTCTTCTATGTTTTTGAAAGAAGGTCAATCCGTTAAGGTGAGGGAATTACTCGAAGGAATTACAATAGTCTCAGGTAATGATGCCTGCATAACACTAGCCGAAGGTATTGCAGGATCAGAAGAGAATTTTGTGGCTGAAATGAATGAGGTTGCACAAAATTTGAACCTGAATGACAGTCATTTTGTCAACTCAAGCGGGTGGCCAGATGGAGATCATTTTATGAGTGCAAAAGACTTGGTAATGCTGGCAAAAAGGATTTTCACTGATTTTCCTGAATATTACGATTTATTTTCTGAACAATATCTGACATATAACGAAATTGCACAAAAGAATAAAAATCTTCTACTTTTTCACGACATTGGGGTTGACGGCTTAAAGACCGGTTATACAAATGCTGGTGGTTATGGCATTGTAGCATCTGCAAAACGAAACGATAGGAGAATTTTTGCTGTTGTCAATGGTTTAAATACTGAGAAAGAGCGAATAGAAGAAGCAAAAAGGCTGATACAATACTCCTTAAATCATTTTAATACTAAGAAAATATTTGCTAAAGACAGTGTAGTTGAGGAAGTAAATGTTCTCTATGGAAAAGATAAAAAAGTGCCTATTACAGTTGCAAACGATGTTACCATAACTTACAACCGCAAATTGCATGACCAAATTAAGGTGCGTATTGAATATAAAGATATGATACCTGCACCCATTAAAAGTGGTCAAGAAGTGGGCAAAGTTTTTGTAGAAATACCAGGTATTGAGAAACAAACTACACCTCTTTATGCAGCAAATGACGTACAGGAATTGAATTTTGTAGAAAAGTTTTTTAGAATATTATTTTAAGTTTAATATATTGGCTTTCAAAGCAATTTCGAAAGAGAGATCTATTGCACTTTAGTGTAGTTTTAACTAACAATTTCTGTTACAATACAAGATTGAAATGTTACGAAAATGTGCTGGTTATATTTGTTGCTGTCCAGTATCCTAGAGATACTGTGGGCTGTAACATTAAAGTTTAGTAACAGTTTTACTAAAGTTGTGCCTTCGATTGCAACATTGGTAATTATGATCATTAGCATTTACTTTTTATCTCTTGCAGCATGCTTTCTACCTATTAGAGTATGCTATGCAGTCTCCTCTGGAATATGCACAATTGGAATAACTATAATTGGTGCAACCGCTTTCACAGAGAATATTAATTTATCTCAAGTTTTATGTATCATTTTAATTGTAATAGGAACCATAGGGCTAAAGCTCTCTATTTAAACCTAAAAGTTTATGCATGAATTGGATATATTTACTCTTATCGTCACTAATTGAAGTGTTCTGGGTCATAACACTTAAGCATAGTTGTGGATTTACTCATCTCGTACCATCAATAATTAGCATATTCTCCATGGCTCTTAGTACGTATTTACTTTCGCTCGCTATACGTTCTATACCTATCGGAGTATGCTATGCAATTTGGACTGGAGTAGGTGCTATAGGAGCTTCGATACTTGGAGTTTACCTATTTAATGAACCAGTTAATTTATTCGAAGTAATATGCTTTATTTTAGTTACATTCGGGATTATAGGATTAAAATTGTTTGATACTGCAAAACAAACTGTTGATAAAATGGAATAAGAGATCCCACTGGGATGACAGAAGCAGATACTCCACATTGTCATGCAAATTGGAATCCAGGCTTTTTTCTATACAGCATGGTGGAGACGAGAAACCGTAACCGTTACACTTAATTCTGAAATTCTTCAATTTCACTAATGGACAGGCCGGTACACTTGACAATAGTGTTAATATCAATATTATTGACTAGCATTGTTTTTGCAACTTCAATTTTTCCTTCAATTTTTCCTTCTTCTCTACCTTCTTTCCTACCTTTCTCTTCACCAATTTTGATGCCTTCAATTTTTCCTTGTTGAATAGAAGAAAGATAATCATCAATATGTTTCTTAGTTTGATCATAAGCAAAACGTTCTTCTTTACTCCAGTTATATTGATTTAACACATCATAAGCTCTACCAATAATAACATCACTACCTATTATTTTCTGTAGATCTTCTTCGCTAGTTTCATCGGCGTACTTAAAAAAATAAATCCATTTTTCAACAATATTTGAAAGCTGATCTTCTTTTGTCTTATTAAACTTTGGTAGCTCGATGAAAGTGAAACTAAAATCTTTGAGATCATGTTCATAGGTAATTTTATCAAAAGTAACGTGATCAGATTTGTAAGCCAGCTTGTTAGGAAATAAGATAAAATCGGCGATAGCAATAAAAATAACTCCTTTAAGATCTTGATATTGATCACCTTTGTGGGCTTGACTTGAATAAGCTTTAGCAGCATAGTATTGAGCGCGTTTCTCAAAGCCTGTAGTTTTAATAACTTGCATTTCAATAATTAGCTGGGTTCCAGCAGAATCAGTACAGAGAACATCAACAATGCTCTGCTTTTGAGAAGCAATATCAGGATCCTGAATGGGACTTAAAAAAGAAACATCTTCTATCTGATCAACACCAGTAAGGCCTAGCATATCATTAAGAAAGTGAATAAGAATGTCCTTATTATTTACAGAGCCAAAAATACGCCGAAAGGCAAAGTCGTTCTTAGGATCGAGAAACTTGGAAATAGCCATAGCTAAAGTGCTTAGAAAAGATTAATAATTATACACTATTATTAACAACTATTCAATCATATTTTAAGCTTAACTTGATACTATGGCTCAACAAACTGTGTCAAGTCGCCGCCTTGCCCCTCCTTGCCACCTCCTGGCACATTTCCATTTACGTTTTGCGCTTCTTTCGTTTCATCCATTTTAGTACTAGGTTTTAATGTGCTATATGTAATACTACCAACTGCTAGTGCCGCTGCTGTAACTATAGCTGCTGCTATCATCATAGACATCAATTCAACTGCAACTGTCCCGGTTGCAAAAAGTGTCACTACTATAGCAGCGCCTAATAATGCAGTTGAACAACCTGCAAAAATTCCTTTTTCTCTTGCATTTTTTTCAGCTTGTTTTTGCTCTTTTTCCCTTGCAAGCTGTGCCACATATCCACTTGTGTCAAGATCTATTGAAGTTTTGCCATCTTTATTCTTTAATAAAGAATCTGCTCCATTTTCCATTAGAATTTCAATATTTGTGTCACTGCAAATATTTATAGCCAAATGTAAAGGAGTATCTCCATATTTATCTGCCGCATTAATATTCGCACCTCCTTTTATCAGAGTTTTCACAATCTCTCCACTGAAGTGAGATGAAGCAGCTATGTGTAAAGGAGTCCATCCGCCTTTATTTACTGCATCAAAACCAGTTTCGCTCAACTGAGTATATTCATCTGAATATTGTGATAATTTCTCTTTTATCTTCTCAATTACGTTATCTTTACTTAAATTTTGTCAGCATTAACTGCACTTAATATTCTTTTCCACTGGTCATATTTTATCGCCATAACTTTATCTCTGACTTTTATAATATTTTATTATCATATATTATGGCAAGAAAGTCAACCCTAATTTTGCTTAGTAAGCACACTAACTATGAAACAATCTATATTACCATCGAAAACAGAATTTATATTGCCCACTTCATGTCCAGTTCTTAAATCCTTCACCATTTGATACGGATGCATAACGTACGATCTGATCTGATTGCCCCAACCTATATCGCATTTTTTACCATATTCTTCAGCCATCTTTTGTTCTTTCTTTTCCAGTTCAATTTGGTATAAACGGCCTTTAAGTAATTTTAACGCCTCATCTTTATTTCTGTGTTGAGAACGACCATTTTGGCATTGAACTACAACACCAGTTGGAGTATGTGTAATACGTACCGCACTTTCAGTCTTGTTCACGTGCTGACCGCCTGCTCCGGAAGCACGGTAGGTGTCGATCTTTAGATCCTTTTCATCCACAGCAATATCAATTAAATCTTCTATCACTGGAGTTACTCCTACACTTGCAAAACTGGTATGACGTTTACCATTTGCATCAAACGGCGATATTCTAACCAGCCTGTGAATTCCACTTTCACTTTTTGCCCACCCATAAGCTTTTTCTCCAACGATTTTTATCATTGCAGACTTTATACCAACCGACTCTCCTTCTAATTTTTCTACAACTTCAACTTTAAAGTTGTGATAAATTTCTGCCCACCTTATATACATGCGCATCAGCATTTCAGCCCAATCATTGCTCTCTGTTCCACCAGCTCCTGAGTGGATTTCTAAAAAGCAGTTATTGTTATCTGCTTCACCAGTAAATAAGGATTCTGTCTCTTTAAGTTTGATTAATTTCTCTAACTTAGCTAATTCACTTTCAACTTCAGAGAAAAATTCTTCATCATTCTCATCAATAGCAGACTTCATTAAGCTAATGGCATCGTTGTAATCGCTTTCCAGCTTTAAAAACGACTCTACGTCATTCTTAATTTTAGAACGTTCTTTTAAAATTTCTTGTGCTTTTTGGTTATCTTGCCACAGATCATCATTCGACGCTTGGGAGTCCAGCTCTTCAAGACGCAACTTTAATTTTTCTATGTCAAAGACACCTCCTGATAAGAGAAATACTTTTATTTAAGCCTTGAAAATATTCAAGAATTTCTAAATAAGTTTTCATTATACTTTAGATTTTAATATATTTACTATTACTAACAATAACAGCAAACAAAATAGAAATTTAACCATATGATAGTTAATTCAAAATAATTTCATTATACTTTAATGTTTAAGGAAATCAAGTGTGTATATTTATTAAGAAATAAGGTAAAATAATGAATATTAAAGTAAGTTCTCATTATGGTTTAGACAAAAAGGCTATTGATGACTTAATAGAGTCACTTGATAACGATGAGCTAGAAAATGTTCTTAATATTGTAAAAACGATAGATAGCGTTCAGTTAGCTTATTTTTTATCTACTTCGATCAGTGATCACAGGGAGAAATTAGTTAATATCCTCGATCAACATTTGTTAAGTGATGCCCTAGTGCATGTAGTGCCAGATTTACAAATAGAGATCATAGAAACATTGGGAATAGAAAATACAGCAAAGTTACTAATGCTCCTTGATGTAGAAGATGTAGTAACCATAGTGAAAGATTTGGATAGAAAGTCTGTAGAAAATATACTTTACTATTTGCCCGGCAAGACTCAGAAATCAGTAGAGGAGTTGCTATCATACCCAGAAGAAAGTGCAGGAAGGTTAATACATAAAGATATGGTTATAGCTCCATATTATTGGACAATAAATCAGCTGACAGAATTTGTGTGCAACTATAAAAAAATACCAGAAAGATTTCACCAGATATTCATTATCAACTCAAAATTAGAGCCTATAGGCAGTGTTAATTTAAATAAGGTAATATCTCACTCAGGAAACACAATAATAAAAGAGATAATGGATCATGACATAAAAATCATTAAAACTGGAGTAGACCAAGAGGAAGTAGCAAGAATATTTAAAGATTACTCTCTATTATCGGCTCCGGTAGTAAATAAGAATGGTAAAATTATTGGTGTGATCTTAATTGAAGATGTGATAAAAGTTGTTCAACAAGAAACAGAAGAGGATGTACTCAAAATAAGCGGTGTATCTTCTAAAGCCGATATAAATGCCCCTATACATAAAACTATAATTAAAAGGCTACCTTGGTTACTGTTTAACCTCTTAGCTGCAACAGTGTGTTCCATAGTAGTTGGCTTTTTCGATGATGTAATAAAAAGTTTTATAGTACTGCCAATAATCATGCCGATAATTGCATCAATGAGCGGAAATGCAGGATCCCAAACAGTAACGCTAACCATCCGGGCAATCGCAACAAAATATCTAACTGAGCAAAATGCAAAAAGAGTACTGATGAAAGAATTTTTAATAGGTCTTATAAACGGGGTGATCTTATCTACTATTTCATTAATAGTATTAGCAATAAGATTTCACAGCTTCAAAGTGGAGATGATTTTTGTGGTTTCCATGATTATGATGTCAATTATTGCAACGTTTATCGGAACTTTCATTCCTATAATGCTTCACCGTTTAAAGTCTGACCCTGCCGTTTCTTCTTCAATCCTAACATCGGCAACAACTGATATTCTCTCAGCTCTTATATTTCTTGGTTTAGCTACGATCTTTTTATTAAATAGCTGATACTATCTATAGCTATACCGCCGCGAACCGTCATACCGCGATTCATTCCACAGATGTACGAACATTATGATTTGAGAGCAATTTCCACTAGGAAGGTGTCATTCCAGTGCCTCTATGATGTCATCCCAGTGCTTGACACTGGGATCCAGCTTTTTCATAATCATCAAAATGTTGTATTTTTACATAAAATGGCTACTTTTATGCTTACCAACTTAATAAAATTCCTGGATCCCAGTGCGTGACACTGGGATGACAAAAAAAGGAGGCTGCTTGGATGACAAGGAGAAGGAAGCGTTGCCGTCACGTTATATTATAAACCTTTGCTGAAGCTTTCTTTATATCTTCACTTGAAAGTAGGATTAAACCAAGCCTAGATAGGTACCCATCTTCAATGCCGATCGAATCTATAATTTCTTTTATGAATTCTCTTAATCCATCAACAGTATCCAGGTGTTCTTTCTTTATATAAAGGTATAGAGGTCTTGCTAATATATATTTTCCCGATGATATATTTTCGTAAGTTGGCTCAATTCCTGCAATTGTGCTCCCTTGTATTTTATCTTGATTCCTCATTAAAAAGCTAAAACTAAATATCCCTAAAGCGTTCTTGTTACCTTTCAATTTTTGTATTATTATGTTTTCATTAATTCCAACTTCTATATACCTTCCGTCATCCCTTATCTTACCACATGCTTTCTTTCTTTCTTCCTGATCTTTATAATTCTCTTTGAAAATTCTCGAGCTCATGCATGAATATTGATCGAACATAATAGAATTAACTAAAGTTTCGTATGTGCCTGTATTTTGATGTGGACCATAAATTTCAATTTCTGTTTTTGGTAAGGCTTGATTTACATCAGACCAAAACTTCTTATTATTTTTTACTAATTTATCATTTTCTTGAGAATATGCAGATAAAGTTTCAAATAAGTCCTTCTTTGTGAAATCAAATCTATGGCTTTGATTTGAATTTGCAATGACAATTCCATCATAGCCAATGATGATCTCTATCACTTCATTAATTTTATTCCTTTTACATAGTTCTCTTTCTACTTCCTTCATAGGGCGAGATGAAGTGGTGATATCTGGCGTGTCTTCCCCTATTCCTGAGCAAAACATTTTGAACCCTGATCCACTTCCTATCGATTCCACAACTGGAGTCTTAAAAGAGAATACACGATTGAACTCCTCGGCTACAAATGAGATAAAAGGAAAAACGGTTGAAGATCCAACAATTCTGATGTATTTCCTGGCATCAGCATTTGACAGCGGCGTGAATAATACGAATACAAAAATCAGGAAAAAGTTTCTAAGCATTATTTTTAGTTAAGAACATAAATTTAATTATTGTAATAAAAAATCAAACTGAAAAGCTTTAATTTTCTCTTGTGATTGACCTATAGCTAGTCCAATTACCGCTATTTCAATTGCATGAACATTGTAACAATGGTGTCTGCAAGCAGCTTACTGTACGAACATTGTGATTTGAGAGCAATTTCCACTAGGAGGGTGTCATCCCAGTGCCCAGACACTGGGATCCAGTTCTTATTACCTGGTAAGTTTTCTGGATTCCAGACTGGAATGACATCATTTACCATGTACAATTTGTTAGTTAATAATCCATTGTCATCCCAGCGTCATGCGCATAACTGTATGAACATTGTTATTTGATACAAGCTACTTGCATGACAAAAGCTACAGTTTACATTTAAATTTTATTTTATATTATTGTAAGTATTACACAACTTTAAGGGGCAATTATGGCAGTTATGCCAGATAAATGGATAAGAGAAAAAGCTGAAAACTTTGGAATGATAGAGCCTTTTGTAGATCACAAAAGCAGTAAAGGTGTCATATCTTTCGGACTATCATCTTACGGTTACGATGCAAGAGTGGATAATAAATTTAAAATTTTTACTAACGTTAATTCAGCAATCGTGGACCCTAAAAATTTCTCTGAGAATAGTTTTATAGATAAAGAAACAGACGTATGCATAATTCCACCAAATAGCTTTGTGCTTGCAAGCACAGTGGAATATTTTCGTATACCAAGAAATGTACTGGTCATTTGTGTTGGTAAATCAACTTACGCAAGGTGTGGAATTATAGTAAACGTTACTCCCTTAGAACCTGGATGGGAAGGTCATGTCACACTCGAATTCTCAAACACCACCCCACTTCCTGCAAAAATTTACGCTAATGAAGGCGCATGCCAATTCGTATTTTTAAGCGGCGAAAGTGAGTGTGAAAAATCATATGATGATATGAAAGGAAAATATATGAATCAGCATGGTATTACTTTGCCGCTGGTGAAATAATTACTGCTTTCGTTGTGAGCTACCAGGCTGCTCTATAGACAATATGCCACCATTGCCGGAGAGCAAAGTGTGTACTGATTCACTTTGTCTAAGACGTTCAATTGCCTGCCCTTTGTCATCTCCTGTGCGCATACTGCAGCCAAATTGTATATCTATTCCATTCTCAACAATGTTACATGATAACTTCATAGCAGTAGCGAAGCTTTCTTGTTGGTTAGTAGCATCTCCAGTAACAACACTACAAACAGTGAAGTTACGATCATTTCCAACTGTTCGCATCATCACTTCACCATCTCGTATACCATCATTATTTATATCCTTTGCTATAACAGTCTGGTCTACAAATCGCGTATTACCCACTTCTCGAGATATTACTTTTACAGTCGGTTGATTATGTAGCTGACCACTTCTCATTAGTGGTTGGCATAAATCAGTGTCTGATTGATCTTGCTCCACATCATTTTGTTGCCCTAACTTATTAGCTTCTTCTTCAACACGCTTATTGTATTCTTCGCCATTATTCACCTCAACTTTATTTACTGGTTGACCTTGATTGTTTTCTATGTTTTTTTGACTAAACATATCTTTATTGATAGCTCGAAAAATAAGAAATGGTATCAGTGAAATTACTAGGTTTAATATAATGCACGGAATTAAAACCACAGCAGCAGCTATACAGATTAGAGATTTAACTATAAACTTTATTACTTTAGATAATTTAGAATCATCTTTTTGAGCACTTACAGCATTTAAAAATAGCATAGTAAAACCAAAAGATAACACTGTTATAGCAGTAGGCACGATGATTGGAACAAGTAAAAAAGCGTTGATTAATTTTTTTCCAGAACTAGTTGTATTATTCAGTGATGCAAGATAGCTTTGACCAACATTAGCAATCCGTTTTGTACCAGACAAAACTCTTTTACTATTCTCTTCCGACATTTCAAATTTCATTTTCACTACTATTTTTATAATACTAAATTATGCTAATATAATATTGTAAAGTCAACTCAAATTTCTACTTCCGCACTTTTTCATTGTTGCTTACAATGATTATAGCTACATCATGTGCTTTTCTTAATTAAAAACTTCAATTATTTATTGTAAATTATTGAATTTCCTACTATTTAGTAGCAAATTGTCATCCAAGTGGCTGTAAAATGACAAATTCGTCATTCCGCTACTAGTTAGCGGAATCTATGCTAAGAGATACCGCGAATGAATCGCGGTATGACGGTTCGCGGCGGCATAACGATAAGCTCGTCATCCCGCTGCTTGTTAGCGGGATCTATCTGCGGCGGCATGACGTAGAGCCTACATTAGCTATAGAAACAAAAAGGGGGATTATCATGTCCACAATAATTTTATCGTCAATTTTAGGTCAAGTTGGCAGCATTTTTGGGCCAATTGGCCAGATTATCGGTTCAGAGCTCGGTGCTCTTCTTGGTGCACAGCTCGATGGTGCAATATTTGGTTTGGATGCAGAACAGAAAGTAACGCATGGAGCGAGACTAAAAAATCTGCAAGTTCAAACCTCAACCTACGGCAGGACAATTCCGATTATCTATGGTACTGCTCGCATTGCAGGGAACATTATTTGGTCACAGCCAATAAAAGAAGAGGCGATAACCACCAAAAGCAAAATTGGAAGAGGTATGAATGTTGAGTATAATTACTATGCAACGCTTGCAATTGCGATCTGCAATGGGAAAGTAGAAAAATTAAACAGAATCTGGGCAGATACAACATCACTTAGCTTTGATGAAATAGATTATGCTTTTTACCGCGGTACAGAAGACCAAGATCCCGATCCATTTATGTCATCAATTGAAGGAGAGAGAAATGTGCCGGCTTACAGGGGAATATCTTACATAGTCATCAAGAATTTTCCTTTAGCAGACTATAATAACCGCGTTCCGGTATTCACATTTGAAGTGCAAACTGCATTAAAGCCCAGTGGATTTTCAATAGCAGAAAATATTCGAAATATCAATATTATACCAGGCTCAGGAGAATTTGTGTATGATACAAAAATACAGAAGAAAATCGCGCAAGAGAAAATAAGCAGCAACCAATATATCCCATATGGGCTGGCACAAAGGGTAAATCATAACAACCACACTAAAAAGAGCGATGCAGTGCTTTCTTTGGATCAATTAAAGGGAGATTTACCAAATGTTGAGTGGGTATCGGTAGTAGTCAATTGGTTTGTGAATGATCTGAACATTAAAGATTGTAAAATATACCCTGCAGTTGAATTTCAAGATGGTTCCGCAATATTACCTGATGATTGGCAAGTAGGAAGTAGTACCAGAGATGATGCTCAGCTAATTTCAAAAGATGATAATGGAAACCCAAGATATGGTGGCACAGTTAGTGATTCAGCGCTGATAAGATATATAGAAGAGCTACACAGCAGAGGCTACAAGGTGATGCTCTATCCAATGCCCTTGCTTGACACAGAAAATAAAGAGTGGCGAGGAAGATTGAGCGGGACTCCTCAAGATATAAGTGATTTTTTTAAGAATCAGTACAACAAATTTATAGAGCATTATGCAAGCATTGCCAAACAAACTAAAGTGGAAGGATTTATCATCGGTTCTGAACTTGTGCGGCTTACCAAAATTAGAGATGAACAAGGTAATTACCCTGCCGTTATAGAGCTAGTTAAGCTTGCAAAGCGAATAAAACTTCAGCTTGGAAAAGAAGTAACGGTAACTTACGCTGCTGATTGGAGTGAATACCATTCATATGATGGTTGGTATAATATGGATGAACTGTGGTCTTCAGAGTACATCGACGTTGTTGGCATAGATGCTTATTTTCCACTGACTGATGGGCCAGAGCCTCCTTTTGGTTATTCCGCGGAAGATGTAATGGGTGGTTGGAGCAGTGGAGTGGGGTATGATTATTTCTATGATTACTCAAAAAGTGAGCCTGAAAAAGTAAAGTATAACGACAGCAGGTATGCGTGGAAAAATATAGAGAAATGGTGGAGTGAAACTCACATAAACCCCGGCGGTAGTAAAACAAAATGGCAACCAAAAATGAAAAAAATATGGTTTACTGAATATGGATTTCCCAGTATGAACGGCTGCACTAATGAGCCAAATGTGTTTGTTGACAAAGGCAGCATAGAGAGCAAATATCCACGATATTCAAACAGAGAGGTGAGCTTTCTTTCGCAAAAAATTGCAATTGAAGGAACGCTAAAAAAGTGGCAAAGCTCAGAAATGGTAGAAAAAATGTTTCTCTGGGCATGGGATGCAAGGCCATTTCCTTACTTTCCCAATTTATGTGATGTGTGGGCTGACTGCCATAACTGGCAAACAGGCCATTGGATTCAGGGAAAGCTTTCACAGCTTAATATTTCTGATGTTTTATCGGATCTGTTACAAAAAACAGGTTTAAAAAGCTATCAGTTCGATACAAGCAACGTCAAAGGGTTATTGTCTGGATATGTGATAAACGACCAGCAACCCGTACGTTCAATTATTAAAATGCTGCAAAGTTGCTATTTTTTTGATGTGGTTGAACAGGACTCTAAACTGAAATTTGTTCAAAAGGGCAGGGGAGTTACAACTGTAATGCCAATTGGTGAAACGGTTTTCAGTAACAATTCAAAGCAAATGCAACTTGTTAATATTAGTCAACTGGATTTAAACAATAAAGTTAACGTCGTTTATTTTAATCGCAATTTTGGCTATCCAATTGATGTTAAATATGCTGAGTTGCCAAAGCAAGGCACTGCTATAACAGTTGAAATACCGCTCATTATGGAGGAGGGAGAGGCGCAAAATATAGCTGAGGTTTTACTTTATTCTTCGTGGCAAGAGAGAAATATATACAGTTTCAAGCTGCCGATAAAATATGCATGGCTTGTGCCAAGTGATGTAATAACGATTTTAGACGGTGAGAAAAAGCATACGGTGAGAATTATAAAAACAAAATTTGAAAGCATGGCCATTCAAGTAAGTGGTGTTGGTTATGACAGCTCCATATATAAGCTTTCTTTTCCTTCAACAAGGTCACTTATGCTGAAGGAATACCCTCCTTCTCACATCAGCAAAACCATCATAGAAATGATAGATTTACCGCATGTTAAAGGTAATAGCGCAAGCTTTACTTTAATTGATGAGGAAAAGAATTGGAAAGGAGCAACACTCTTTATTTCGTACAACGATAAGGATTATAAGCCTATCGCAAGCACAAATAAGCAGTCCACTTACGGATATGTAATGGAATCTACCGACGAGGGGCTTATAGTAGTGCTACGTTTTGGTGTATTGAGTTCTTCATATAACCATTATTTAAGTGATGGTGTCATTCCAGCGCTTGACCATATTTCTCCTGGATCCCAGTGTCAGGGCACTGAGATGACAGAAGAGGGTTTTACAAGCACTAACGTTAGTACTATAAATGTAAGCAATTTAGCACTGGTTGGAAAAGAGATAGTAAAATTTCAGAGTGCCGAACTTATAGATAAAAATAAATATAAGCTTAGCAATCTAATTAGAGGGCAAGAAGGCACTAAAGAGTATCAGCACACTGCAGGTGAAAAATTTGTTCTACTTGATGATTCAATAATATCTTTCGAAGTGCAAAGGGGAAAAAAGTTTTACCTAAAAGCAGTTACTTACGGTAACTCGCTGGAAAATACGGAAGCAAAGGTCCTGAACAACTGATGCTCAGTGTTTAAACTTAAATCTGAATAATTAAAGATAAGATATTGAAATTCAGGCTTTTTGTGATTCTAGCTTAAGATTCCAGTGTCAAAGCACACAACTGTACGAACATTGTGATTTGAATCCACAAGGGAGGATGTCATACAAGTAGCCTCCTTCTCCTGTCATCCCAGTGCCCTGACTACTTGGATCCAGAAAATTTAACTTTAAATAAGTGGCTGCATGCATAATAAAGACTAGATCCCAGTGTCTGGGCACTGACCCTACTGAATAGAGCCTTCACAGGCTTTTTCTCGAATAGCTACTCTTAATTTCAGTAGTTAAATTAATATACTAATGAAAAAAATACATTATAATTAAGCATATTTACCAATAAATCATTAAGTGAAAACAGCTCTTTCGCAAAATATCATCTCTCTTATTATAATATTGTCTGTAGCAATTGTCGATATGGCAACTGACCTATACTCAGTTGCACTACCAAACATTGCCAATTATTTTAAAGTAGAAGGCAGTGTAGTGCAGCTTACAATTAGCTTGAATCTAATTGGATTTGCAGTATCTGGATTAATTTATGGGCCATTGTCAGACTGTTATGGTAGGCGTCCAATGATGCTGATTGGTATGACAATTTTTACTTTGGCAAGTGTGATGTGTTATATAGCCGACAGTATTATGCTCTTGATACTAATTCGCTTCATACAAGGAGTAGGGGCTGGTGTTGCAGGTGTTGTTGGGTATGCAGCAATAAGGGATATGTACTCGGGTAGTGAATACTCGAGAGTAATTTCAAAGTTAAATATGGTAGTGGCACTCTCACCTGGAATAGCTCCAGTGGTGGGCAGTTATATAATTTCACATGGGTATAGTTGGAAATTTTTGTTTTTTATTATGTCACTTGTGGCAATTGCTATGCTTATTTTTATTTACTTTAAGTTACAAGAAACACTCACTGTGAATAAAAATGAAATCAGTATAACTACTAATATCTTCAAGCAATATATATCAATATTTAGAAATTATCATTTCCTTGGGTTTTCAGCCATTCATGGATTAACTTTCATGTGGCTTTGGGCATATATTGCTAACTACCCTTTCATATTTGAATCAATGGGCATTGAAGTACAGTATTTTGGCTACCTCATATCGATCATAGTCATATTTTACATAATTGGCACTTTAATTAATAGAAGGTATGTACCAAAAGTAGGGGTTAGCAAAATGCTAATAATAGGTTTGGTGTTACCGATAATATCCGATAGTTTATTGGTATATTTTTATTTCGCGGACAAGTTAAATATATTAATTCTTCAAGTTGCCTGGATTCCAGCCAATATTGGGCTTGCATTAGTAATCAGCAATAACGTAACTTCTGCTTTAGAAACGATCAAAGGTATAGGGCTTGGTAGTGCAGTCCTCTCATTCTGTAATATGATGTTTGGGGCTATTGGAATATATATAGTAGGAAAATTTTTTCGCTATGGTATTTTACCAAATTTACTATTAACAATAATATGCTCTACAATTGCGATTCTTATGTACAGCCTGCTCAAATGTACTGAAAAACACGGGCATTATTTGCGTGATCCAGGAACATAGAGTTCATGGGTTATTAATGATTTTGCCGTGATAATATAATTTTACAGTGAGGTGTGGGATGAGTGATTCAAACAGAGATACAGATGCTGAATTATTAACAAAAGAGAGGTTACCTTCCTACTTTGAGATATCTAATATTAATTCCAGAGATAGTATACAGGTTAGACACAATAACCTAAAAACGAATGAGATAACTCAGATTCGAAATGAAGTAGTTAGTATACTGGAAAAAGAATTCCCTAGATTATTTGTTACTAAAGAACTGGCAAAATTAAGCTTAAAAGTCTATGTTTTTAATGATGAAATTAACTATAATGAGTGTGGTAATTTGTTTAATGAAGAAAAAGATCATATTATTAAAGGAGAATTTGGAGATAAAATAATAGTTTATAAGTTTAGCGAAACAGACTCTTCATTAAATTCGGACCAGAAGATACCCCATCATATTTGGAAATACGCTTATGAACAGCTCATGAAAGACATAGGAAATGAAAGAGAGAAACGAGAAATTTCAGAAGAAGATTCAGATAATATTCAACCACAACCAGATAATAACAAAGAAGAGGAAAAAACCAACACCATCAGTGCAGAAAAAGGAACTGGTATAAAAGATGAAGGTGTGAAGGCTGTTGCTCCCACAGAACCTGCACAAACAGAAGAACAGCCGAGCTCTTTTTTTGGTAGTTTGTTTAGTATACTTATAAAGCCTTTTTCATTAATTGCATCATTTTTTGGTGGGTTTTTTTCATGGTTGTTTGGGTCTGATGAGCCAACACAATCATCATCTGAATCTGCCCCATTAGTTGAATCAGACTTACCGCCTAGTTCATCTGATGATGTTATTCTATAGCTAACCCAAGAAAGGTTTTCCTACGTCATACCGCCGCAGATAGATTCCGCTAACAAGTAGCGGAATGACGAGGATGCAACTGCAAATCGTCATACCGTCGCGGTATCTCAGCCGCTAACACGTAGCAACGTAAGAACTAGATCCCAGTGTCACGCACTGGGATGACAAAAAAAGGAGCACTGGCATGACAGCAGTCCTACGTCATACCACCACGAACCGTCATACCGTGATTTATTCACGGTATCTCTTAGCATAGATCTCGCTAACAAGTAGCGGGATGACGGTTGTCGTTTAGCTATAGACATTAAGAAATTTACCAAACGAAAAAAAAGGCAAAAGAAGCCCTAGTCATTGTCTATTTTCAGTATTGGCGTTCTTTAAGTCTTAAACACTGCAATTTAGCTGCTTTTAAGTGCAACTAACCTTAGCTAAAATGTTTAAGAAATTTACTAAGCAGAAAAAAAGGCAAAAGAAACCCCGTGTTAGCTAGTTGTCACTCTCTAATCCTGCAAATTGGTGTACTATACTGTCTTAAACGCTTTATAAGCGCGTTTCAGCTTATATAGGTAAAAACCCAGAAATGTTGTGAAGACATAAGGTGCACGTAGTGCAAAAAATTAAAAATAAGACGCCAACTACGTTGTTTTCTTGCTGTTTAATCTGCACAGATGAAGATAACTGAATACCTTCAATATTATGATAAGGGGGCTGGCGGAGTTTGTCAAGTAGTTTCTATTACAGTGGAATCACACACACATTTTACTACATGATCGGCGTTGATATTAAAATGCTCATAAAGTGTTTTATAAGGTGCTGATTCTCCGAAGCTTTTCATGCCAATAAATATACCGTTTGAACCTATATATTTATGCCAACCTATTTCACTTCCAGCTTCAATTGCAACTTTGATGCTGTCATTATTTAATATCGCCGCTTTATATTCATCACTTTGCTCATCAAAAAGCCTCCAGCATGGCACAGAAACAACCCTTGTACCTATGCCTTTTTCCTGCAATTTCTCCCTTGCTTCAACTGCAATTTCAACCTCGGACCCCGCAGCAAATATTGTCACTTTTAATTCTTTTGAACATTCACACAAAACATATGCACCAAGCTTCGATAGGTTAGCAGATTGATCGATATCAGAATGCATGTAATTGACATTTTGCCTTGAGAGCGCAAACAGTGCAGGTGATTCTTTTTTTTCGAGTGCAATGCTAACACACTCTAGAGTTTCAACTGCATCGGCTGGCCTAAAGACATATAGATTTGGTATAGCACGCAAAGAAGCTAAATGCTCTATTGGTTGGTGAGTTGGGCCATCTTCTCCTACTCCAATTGAATCATGAGTCATTACATATATAACCTGCTGCTTCATCAAAGCTGAAAGACGTATAGCAGGGCGGCAATAGTCGGAAAATACCAAAAAAGTACCACCATAAGGAAGAATCGCGCCGTGAAGAGCCATGCCATTCATACATGCTGCCATAGCGTGTTCTCTCACTCCATAGTGGACATAAGAACCACTATAATTATTACTATCTATTACCTTCATGTGCTTATATTTAGTGCAATTTGACCCAGTAAGATCAGCAGATCCGCCGATTAATTCCGGCATATGTTGTGTTAAAAGTTCCATTACCATGCCGAAAGAAGAACGTGTAGCTTCATTTGGCATTAGCTCACATATTTGTTTCTTCAAGTTAGCCAAAACATTATCGATATTGTCTGGTAGACGTTTATCTAACCGTCTTTGAAGTTCTTTGTTTTCACTGGATTCCAGTGTCAAGCACTGGGATGACACCGAATCTGGTGAACGCTCATCAGGTCTTCTGTGAAGTTCTTTATTCTCACTAGTCAAGGACACCGAACTGTAATTTTGCCTTGCTCTCTCAACAGTTTTCTTCCAGGCATTTTTCACATCTTCTGGCACATGAAATGGCTTGTAATTCCAATTTAATTTCTCTCTCATCTTTTTTACACCTTCCTCCGTAAAAGCACCACTATGAGCAGAGGATGTGCCAGCACGACTTGAGAATTTTCCGATAATGGTTTTGCAGCAAATAAGCGATGGCTTTTCTGATTTTTGTGCTCGCTCTATTGCCAGGGATATGGCATCAAAATCATGGCCATCAATTTTGTCAACATTCCATCCATACGCTGAAAAACGCTTTTTCACATCATCAGAGCAGGAAAGGCAAGTAGTGCCATCTATAGAAATATCATTGTCATCGAAAAGGGCTATTAATTTATTCAATTTAAGATGCCCAGCAAGTGATGCTGCTTCATGACTTATTCCTTCCATAAGACAGCCATCCCCTAGCATTACGTAAGTGTAGTGATTGATTCTGAATTGCTTTTTAAGGATTGATTCAGCAAGTGCCATACCAACAGCAGTGGCAAACCCCTGACCGAGCGGGCCTGTTGTTGCCTCTACCCCGGAAGTCAAGCCAAACTCTGGATGGCCAGGAGTTTTTGAACCTAACTGCCTGAAATTTTTTAGCTCATCTATGCTAATATAACCTGTCAAATATAATATTGAGTATAGTAACATTGACCCATGACCGTTTGATAAAACAAAGCGATCTCTATTGAACCATTTAGAATCATCAGGATTATGATTCAGATATTTAGCAAACAAAATAGTTGCAACATCTGCCATTCCAAGTGGCATACCTGGGTGTCCAGAGTTCGCTTTTTGTACTGCATCAATTGATAAAAAACGGATGGCGTTTGCCATAGATTCCAAAGATAGATGATTCATAGAAAAACTTAAAAATAAAGTATAAAAGATTATACCAGCAAAAACAAGTTGACACTGAGTGCTAAAATCCTTAATAATCTAAAGTTAAATCGTGAGAGTTTTTATATGACAACTGTTATCACTAGAAAGTATAGGATTAGCCGTAGACTTGGTGTAAATTTATGGGGTAGAGCTAAAGACCCAGTAAACAAAAGGAAATACCCTCCAGGTCAACATGGTATTCTTGGATTCAAGAAGTTATCCGACTTTGGTAAGCAGTTTGCTGCGCATAAGAAATTTAAGTTTTACTATGCGATTTCAAGTAAGCAGCTCAGACGTACATTTTTAGATGCTTATAACAGAATGGGTTATACGGCTGATAATTTTATCGGTATTTTAGAATCAAGGCTCAGTTCTGTTTTATACCACTCTAGTCTTGTGCCAACAATTTATGCAGCGAAGCAGCTCATATCTCATAAGCACGTTACAGTTAATGATAAGGTGGTTAACATATCGAGTTATCGAGTGAAACCAGATGATATAATAAAAATAAGAGAAAGGGCAGCAAAAATCCCTGTAGTAGTAGAGGCTGAACAAAAACAAGAGCGCAAGGCTCCGGATTATTTAGAGACAGATAGTAAAGAGCATTCAGTGAAGTATTTGAGGTCACCTCAATATTCTGAGGTTCCTTATTCAGCAGACATGGAAGTCAATTTAGTAGTAGAGTTTTACTCTAGATAGATAAAAAAAAGCCCGTGTGGCGGAATCGGTAGACGCAGCGGACTTAAAATCCGTGGGTTTTGCGACCTTGGGAGTTCAAGTCTCCCCATGGGCACCAATTTAACTTAGTAGATAAATACAAAAAAGTATGAAATGGCTTGATATAGAAGATATTGTAGAGGTTCTAGAGGAAAAATTTCCAGATGAGAATATAATTAATATCAGATTCACTGAGCTTAAAAAAAAGGTCTTGAGTTTAGAGGAATTTGATGATGATGAAAAACGCTGTAACGAGAAAATACTCGAGGCCATTCAAGCAGCTTGGATTGAGGAAAGATTGACCACATAGCAATAAACCATACGCAAATGTGATTTCTATTGCAATTTGCATATTGTTTATGCTATTTTTTGGATCTAGCCTGGCAAGTTAATAATAATTTAACCAATTACAATTAAAACAGCTATAAGGTTAATTATGAGGCAAAGATGGCAGCACAAAAATTTTTGAATAGAACGTGATTACGACTTGCCTGACAAGTGCTACGTTGAGATAAATTTTACATAAAAATACTGCTTTTACGGTGTGAGGCTAGAGGGTAGAGTTGTCGTTAAAGCAGCTACAATCCCAGTGTTACAACTGGGATTGACAAACAATTGTACTCTATGTTAAAGTTATAGAATGATAAAAATTGATTTTTGAGGTTATTGTGTTTAGATTATATCAATATTGCATACATTCTAGATTACTAAATATTTATTTAATATTGTCTATAACTGTGTTACTAACCGGTTGCTTTGCAACAATGTTTTCCGGTTCTACACAAGCAATTCAAATGAAAGTAGTAGATGATAATGGTGACTTGATAGAAAAAGTTAGATGCATCGTACATGACCCATCTGGAATGAGCCATTCTATCACATCTAACCCTGGGGTAGTGGTTATTCAGCGAGGTTCGGGATCATTGTTTGTTGACTGTAAAAAAGCAGGTTATAAACAATTAAATGTGATGGTAGGTGAAAGTTTTAATAAGGTTGTTTTATTAAACCTACTGTGGTTGCCTGGTTTTGTTGTTGACACAGTTACTGGAGCTTATAAACAATATCCATCACACTATGTTGTAACCATGGAAGAGTCTGGTTCATAGCAGAAAAATGCTTAAACACAGCGGGCCAAAGAAATTAAAGTCTATAATTGAAAATTATGCATTAAAATGCATGA
Organism: Vollenhovia emeryi; assembly: GCF_000949405.1. Classification (NCBI taxonomy): domain Eukaryota; kingdom Metazoa; phylum Arthropoda; class Insecta; order Hymenoptera; family Formicidae; genus Vollenhovia; species Vollenhovia emeryi. Next base: position 4,823 of record NW_011966945.1, on the reverse strand, counting down.
AAAATAAGATTAGCAAAAATGAAATACGTCTGATTTTAAACTGGCGAAATATAGTAGGGAAAGAAATAGCAGAGTGTACAAAACCGAAAAAGATCTCATATGCACAGAATGTAAATTCTGGTGTATTGCATCTAGTAGTAACAAATGGCAGTAAAGCATTAGAAATTCAGCATATGATTTCTCTTATAATAGAAAAAATTACGATATTTTTTGGCTACAAAGCAGTATATGGTATAAAAATTAAGCAAGAGAGTATTGACTATTTGACTATATAAGGTAATCTAAGTACATAGAATAATTTGGTATATTGAAGTGAGTAGAGTTTGTGAATTAACAAATAGAAAAAAATCTTTTGGTAATAAGGTATCACATTCGAATCGTAAAACAAAGCGTACCTTTCTTTTAAATTTACATAAGGTTACGTTGACAAGTGATATATTGAATAAAAAGTTTAGATTTCGTGTGGCAACAAGAACTTTGAGAACTATAGACTACAAAGGTGATTTAGATGCTTTTTTGCTCAACACAAGAACGATTAAACTAAGTGAGAAAGCGCAGAAGATAAAAAGGAGGTTGAAAAAAGTTTTAGTAAAGCAAGAGGTAGAGTTAGCCGTTTCAGATGCATAGTAAGCCTCCATGGCTCAGAGCAAAAGCTCCAACTGGTAAAGTATTCAATGAAACCTTAAACACCGTTAAACTGCATAACTTACATACGGTATGTGAAGAAGCTGCCTGTCCAAATATTGGTGAATGTTGGAATAAACGTCATGCTACTGTGATGATTCTTGGTTCTGTTTGTACTCGTGCTTGTGCATTTTGCAACGTTGCAACTGGCATTCCTGATAAACTAGATCCTCATGAGCCAGAAAATTTAGCAAAAGCGATAAAAAAGTTAAACTTAAAACATGTTGTCATTACCTCTGTTGATCGTGATGATTTACCAGATGGTGGTGCAAATCAGTTTATACAGTGCATAGAAGAAATTAGAAAGATAACTTCAGAAACAACAATAGAGATTTTAACTCCTGATTTTTTAAATAAGAAAGGAGCATTTGAAGCAATTGCTGTTGCATCACCTGATGTCTACAACCACAATATTGAAACAGTGCCGAGATTGTATGCAAAAATAAGACCACGAACTCGCTATTTTCATTCACTATATTTGTTGAAGATGGTAAAGCAGATTAATCCTAAAGTTTTCACAAAGTCAGGGCTTATGGTTGGTCTTGGAGAAACAAAAGAGGAAATACTTCAGATTATGGACGATTTGCGCAGTGCTGAGGTTGATTTTATTACAATTGGTCAATATCTACAACCAACTCCAAAACATGCAAAACTTGATAGGTATGTTACCCCAGAGGAATTTGAGCATTATAAATACGTTGCTTACTCCAAAGGTTTCTTAGTGGTTGCATCAAGCCCACTGACTAGGTCGTCATACCATGCTGAAGAAGATTTTAACAGGCTCAAGGCCTGTCGTTATGTTAATTCAAATTAATTTTTACTAATTATAAAGGAGTTAAGCAACTTTACGTAATGTCTACTATAAAAATCGAGAAGAAATCACAATTAGTTAAAGAGGTATTCGATTCCGTGGCAAGTCGCTACGATACCATGAATGATATAATGAGCCTAGGAATGCACAGATTATGGAAAGATAAGATGGTAAATAGTGTGCATTTTACAAAAAACTCTAAGGTTTTAGATGTTGCTGGAGGAACTGGAGATATAGCAATAAGAATGGTAAGAAAAGAGCCAAGTGCTAAGGTTACAGTATGTGACATAAATCAAAATATGCTAAGCAGAGGACGTGATAAAGCTATAAATTCAAACCAAATTAATTTTGATTGGGTATGTGCAAGTGCAGAAAGTTTACCATTTGAAGACTCCGAATTTGATTATTGCACAATAGCTTTTGGCATTCGAAACGTTTCTGACCGCAAGAAGGCTTTAAATGAGGTGCACAGGGTATTAAAACCACATGGGAAATTTATCTGCTTAGAATTTGCCCCTATGCACTATCAAAATGAGATATTTACCAAACTTTATGACTTATATTCATTTAAAGTAATTCCTAAAATTGGCAGCATAATTGCTAAAGACAGGAGTTCTTATGAATATTTAGTGAAGAGCATTAGAGAGTTTCCAACTCAGGCTGATTTTAAAATGGAAATTGAAGAGGTAGGCTTTAAGAATGTTGAGTTTCATAATATGAGCTATGGAATAGTGGCATTACACATTGGAACAAAATGAATATTAAATTCTGGTATAGAACGCTGGATTATTATCTCATCCTTCCAGTGCTTTTTTTGCTCACTATAAGCTTCATTCTTGTTTATTCAGCAAGCCCTGTAATTGCGCAGCGTCTTTCTTTACCACAAGATTATTTTATACGGCGCCATACAATTTATATAGTCCTGTCACTAATTACCCTGGTGACATTTTCTTTTCTCAACACAAGAACTATACTTAACCTCTCATTCGCAGGTTTCATTTTATTTACTATTTTAGTGGCAGCTGCGATAATACTTGGTATAGAGGTAAAAGGTGCGAAACGATGGTTACATATTGTCAAAATTTCAGTTCAACCATCTGAGTTCGTAAGGCCATTTTTTTCTGTTGTCATAGCTAGTATCTTAGCCAGCGGAATGAAGTTTAAAATGCACATATCAATCATAATATTTCTGTTAGTTTTTGTGTTGTTACTTTTGCAACCTGATTTCAGTATGTCCATGCTTTTAACATATTCTTTTATTGGTCAAATGTTTATTGCATGTATACCACTTTTATACTTTCTATGCATAATAGGAATGGCTACAACTGGAACTACAATAGCTTACTTATGTCTCCCACATATAAAGCAAAGGATTTACAATTTTGTCTTTTTTACGCAACGCGATAACTTTCAAGTCATAAAATCATTAGAAGCATTCAAAAGAGGTCAATTAACTGGAGTTGGACCTGGTGAAGGTAGCGTAAAAACCTCTCTTCCTGATTGTCATACAGATTTTGTGTTTTCTGTTTTAGCAGAAGAATTTGGTTTGATTACGTGCTTAGCCACATTGATGTTATTTGGCATCATTTCTGCCCGCTTGCTTTACGTTGCATATAGGGAAAATGAATTATTCAATCTATTGGTGATTCTTGGTATCTCAATTCAATTCATCACACAATTCATAATAAACACAGGGGTAACATTAAGTGTTTTTCCCACCACCGGCATAACCCTGCCACTACTTAGCTATGGTGGTTCTTCTCTTTTATCTTCGAGCATCGCACTTGGCATAATGCTGTCTTTCAGTAGAAATCAAGCTATCGCATTAAAGTTTCGTGAGCGTGTTATGCTTGTGGACTAGCCGCTCACAACTATTATTGGTATCCCTCCAAAATGAGTATCTGTTCAGATGAGTGGCAAGAGATATTATGAAATCTGAAAGAGTTATGCATAGCTGTACGAACATTCATTTTTGAAGACAGCAAATGGTGTCATTCCTGTCTGGAATCCAGAAATTTTGCTTATAACTGAGCTGATGAGCTAAAGGTAGTTGTCTTACGCTAAAACAAACGTTTTTAATTAAGTTGCATAGAACCAGTGTCTGGGCACTGCCCACTGGTGGCCCAAACTACAACGTTCGTACAGTTTTCCTAGATTAAAAGGATCAACTGTAAGGCGTTTCTTTATGGCCTCCTGAACCATTAATTTAATCTTTGCCGGAAGAGCTGGAATTTCTTTTTCAATAACATTTTTTAAGAATTTTATAGTGTAAGTTTTATTTCCAGATGTTTTCATCATCCTCTACTTCTTCTTCACCTTCAGAGAGGCGATCGTCAGCTATTTCGGATAGCTCTACATCTTCTTCGAACTCTTCTTCCACTAAACCTACTAAAACTTCAGAGATAGTTTTATTTTGAATCTCTGCCATTTCTGTAAGATACTGAGCCAATTTACTGTCAAAACTTACATTAACATTGAGCTTTTTTTGACTGTGAGCCATATATTAACCAAAAAATACTACTATAAGTTATAACATTTTTACTTAATTTTGTCAACTTCTCTATTCGTTGAAAAAACAATCTTGCACAAAAAAAATCAACTCATCTCTTCCAAAGGTTCTATATTAAAGATGGAAAGTCCAGAAGCGATGACATGCGCTAAGGCTTGCACAAGAAACATTCTTGCAGCGGTGAGGTTTAGGTTGTCTTCCAATATGAAACGCATGTTTAAATCACTCTTGCCATACCCCCATAAAACGTGAAACGCTTCTGCAACTTCAAGTAAGTAGAAAGTAATTCTGTGTGGCTCATAAAGCCTTGCCGCTGTTTCTACTACATCTTGCCACTTTGCTAAGGTTTTTATGAGGAATAGCTCCCCATCGGTCTTTAAAAGTGAAGGATCTGCTATTGGGAGCTCTTTTGGAGCATTACGCATTAACGAATGAGCACGAGCGTGCGCATATTGCACGTAAAAAATAGGGTTGTCTTTTGACTGTTCTTTAACTTTAGCAAAATCAAAGTCCAAGACCATATCATTCTTGCGTGTTAGCATTATAAAACGAGTTATGTCCCTGCCAACTTCTTCCACTACATCTCTTGCTGTGAGGAAATTTCCTGATCTTTTAGACATCTTAACAGGTTTGCCATTCTCGAAAAAATTCACAATGTTATGCAGTTTTACCTCTATTTTTGCTTGATCATCACTTAGCGCAGAGACGACTGCTTTGAGTCTTTTTACATAACCACCGTGGTCACTACCAAGCTCTACGATCATATTGTTAAAACCACGTGATATCTTATCAAAATGGTAAGCAATATCCGAGGCAAAA
>NW_011966944.1:63650-67127 GCF_000949405.1 Vollenhovia emeryi | reverse complement strand
TGAATTCATATATATAACAATGTTATTATATTTTATAATTTGTTTATGCTTACCAATGCAATTCCTTGGACCATCACTAAAAGGAATATAATATTGAGAATGTTTAGTGTCCTCTCGAAGAAATCTTTCAGAATCAAATTTTAAAGGATTCAGCCAGTATTTGTCATTTCGATGTATATGAATGATTGCAACGATAATATTCGCGCCTTTTGGTAAGGTCTTGTCACCTAAAATTTTTATACAGAAAAATTATTACATGTTTAAGTATAAAATATTAAAATAAATTTTATAAATATTTGGAACATATAACTATTGTATGCTGTTTATTATTACATGTGATATATTACAAAAGGTATTAAATCACAACTCACCACCACCATGTTGTGCAAATTAATCATTTCGTATATTTATTATACTTTTATATCACTTTAGTATTCGTTTTTCAATTCGAACTTTCAAAGGTTCTTCTGTTGATAATACTCTCTATGTCAAATTTTAATTTTATATTCTCTAATTTAATTTTTTTGTTAACTTTAAACCAGAATGTTCTTATTAATGTTGCTAAAACAACTTTGGTACTTATCATTGCATATTTCATTCCTGCAAATTTGTGAATTCATATATATAACAATTTTATTATATTTTATATTTTGTTTATGCTTACCAATGCAATTCCTTGGACCATCACTAAAAGGAATATAATATTGAGAATGTTTAGTGTCCTCTCGAAGAAATCTTTCAGGATCAAATTTTAAAGGATTCGGCCAGTATTTGTCATTTCGATGTATATGAATAATTGCAACGATAATATTCGCGCCTTTTGGTAAAGTCTTGTCACCTAAAATTTTTACACAGAAAAATTATTACTACAGAAGCTTATAATAGCAATAATTTAAGTAATACAACCAAAATTAATTATACAATTGATATACATATATGTATAATTCACAAAACAATATAGTACGCGGAAAATTAAAATAATATTTATTTTATTATTCTTTATTTAAATGTTAATAAAATAACATCACTATTCTTGTAAAATATTGATATCAACTACTTTTGTAACATATCTCTAAATCAGAATTTTCTTATTATTTACAATAAGTAATTCAAATAAGAATGCAAAAAGGAACGAACCTATTTTTATGTCTTTTGTTGTCTTTCGTCCAACTAGAAGTACAATGGGAAAAATTCTCATAGTTTCTTTTATAAAACCGTCCAAATAACACTTATATTGTAAGTCCTTGTACATGACTGGCGCACCTATTGTACTTTTATGGTAGTTCCATCGCATAATTCTTCATATACCTTTTCCTTAATGTAAAATAAAAAATTCATTTAATTAAATGTATGCAAAATAATATTTTTATTAATAATGATCGAAAGAACATTGCCCTTGTTAAAACAATTTTCATACACAAATAATATATGTCTAAATCTGTGTATAGTTATATGTAAAATTACATACCAAATATTTCCATACAAGTTTTTACATATTGTAGTTTTATATAAGTCTTTATAATTCTATATTAAAATCTTTATAATTGTATATAATTCTTTGTAATTTTATATAATTCTATGAATTTATATGAAAAAAATTTTAAAAGGAAAATTTACTAATTCATAATTATATTAAAATATGTTTAACTACGTATACATATACTAACTATACAGGGTGAGTAAAAAGTACCGGACCGGTGAAATATCTCGAAAAATGTGGAAGATACGAAAAAATCTCTTTTGTTAGACAAAAGTTGTACGGTTTTAAAAGTGCTATATAATGGTAAAATAAATTTTCCAAAAAAAAAATTTTTTTATGGTTATATGGAGGCTGTCGTCATTTTTTTAATTGGAACTCCCTATTGTTTATTAAACTATCTTATTCTACTGATTAATATGAACAACTTTTGTCTGAAACATTTTTTGATTTACCTACCTAATACTTTTTGAGATATTCAAGAGAAAATTTATAATTTTTTCAATGTTTAGTTTATAATATCTCGATAACTGTTTGTTGGAGGGAAAAGAAGTACAGGACTTTTTTTACTTGATTTAGTCTCAGGAATATGCTGTTGCAATGGTGTTTCAATTATTGAAAATTTTTGTGTGTGTAAATTTTATGTGTGACAATACACAAAAATTTTCAATAATTGAAACATCATTGCAACAGCATATTCCTAAGACTAAATCAAGTAAAAAAGTCTTGTATTATACTTTTCCCTCCGACGGACAGTTATCGAGATATTATAAACTAAACATTGAAAAAGTTATAAATTTTCTCTTGAATATCTCAAAAAGTATTTTTGTCTGAAACATTTTTCGATATCTCCCATATTTGTCGAGATATCGCACCGGTCCGGTACTTTGTACTCACCCTGTATATGTATACACAATTAGATAAAATTATAAATGGACAAGTTTTTTCATATAAATTTATAAAATTGTATAGAATTACATAAAATTATAAAGAATTATAAAGACATACAATATTATATAGAAACATATTTAATATACCTACATATATATATATTTTATACTTGTATTTCGGGGAAATTTGTCAGTATAAACGTCACGAAATTGATTAAGGTAGAAATTGTGTCACTGGCCTGCAAATATAAATTTACTTTAACATTATATATATATGTAGTTTTTTATTTATTGTATAAGTATTAGAAAACATTGTTTGTGCCGTTATCAACATAGTCATTATAAGGGTATCTTTTGATTTATAACCATCGAATCAACTTTCCTGAAGATTCACGGCCACCAAGAGTCCCAAGAATATGAAATAGAGGTAGTGGGAGATTCACAATATCAAGTCTGGTATAATATAGTCGGATTATTTAAAAATCTCTGTAATTACATAAGTTTCAACCAATATACAATATAATCGTTACGTTAATACTCTCGAGAGCACAATGCGGTTACATCAAACATTTGAATATTTATAGAACCGGTTTACTGAAAACCGAGGAGACGTTATGATGATACATTAATTCCGTAGTCAGTCGCTACAAGGTCAATATAATTACAAGGTTAAGTTAAAATGATTCGCTGTCAACAGTAAAGTTCTCGAACGTTATATGTTAAAATTGATTATAAATGAAGAACTTTTTTGTAGTCACAACCCAGCAAACACAAAGTAACAGTTACATAACTTAGGCTGGATTCACATGGAGCGTAACTTGCGTAGCGTAACCTGCGTATCACCAATCACAGGGTCATTCTGATAGAACCGTTTCAATAATTCCGTTGAAATAGTTCCGTGATTGGTGATACGCAGGTTACGCAAGTTACGCTCCATGTGAATCCAGCCTTACAGTTATGTAACTGTAAGTTATGTTACTTTGTGTTTGCTGGGTTGCGACTACAAAATGGGAATATCAAAATGTCCGTGGGTCAAGAGAGAAAGTGTATTACTCAACTTTCGAAAGCGTCGATCCCTCGTTGACTCTCTGACGTGTTCCAGGGCCTTTC
>NW_011966944.1:44715-60060 GCF_000949405.1 Vollenhovia emeryi | reverse complement strand
ACGGTAGAAGGTAAAAGAAGGTAGAGTCGAATGCCAACCCCCCCCCCCCCCGCCTATCTCTGCCACACGCCCAGCTACAATTTTTATGTTCATATCCTTGGTCCGGAGAAAGTTTACACCGTGAAGGACTTTGCGTGAATAAATTAGTCGACTAGTTGACATTTACCAGCTCTTAACTTCAAAACTCACATCCCGACGAAACGATGATCTTTCTGCAGCCGTCAATATACAGGGTGTATTCTAATTCGCGCCCACCATTTATATATGTATAGTGATATTTCTCATGAAAAACTGAGTCGAAGAGTCCCGAACCATTTTTTCGAGTCACGCCTCACAAAGTAGTTATTATTATTTAAAAATTAGCAAATCCGCATCGCTTTTTAAACGGACGCACGTTCGTGAGCCACGCGTCTACTAGTGTGCGTGAGTGAGTCGCCGCGCGCCTCAGCGTTGCCACGGCCGCGTTCACGTAGCTCCGAAATAATCAATAATTGCTTTTTGCAATGAGCATGATATTTTCTACCCAAGAAGCACCTTTTTAGATTACAATTTGATATTAGTTGTACTTTCACATAAGAAAATTGTAAAATGAAATAACTATGGTGACAGTGCCCCCCGTTCCGCTGTCATCCGAGTTCCGATTTGACCAAGATGATTTTCTAAGTTAATTTTTTTCATTATCAAAAATAAAATTTTAAATCTCCAAGAATTCTTTTAATTATCAATTTTAATATTAATAAAAACGTTTTAATAATATCTTTATGCAAAAATGGACATAAAAATGGATTTAAAGTATTTTTAATCAGAACTGTTACCCTCTTACCGCGCATGTTTTAGCAACTAGACGATTCTATGTATCATTTTATCCTTATTCACCGAATGTGAAATGATACATGATAAATGCGTTTTGTTACTTTTTATTTTTCCTTTCCAGTTTATCCGAGTTGATTTTCCGAGATGGTCCTGATCCACATTAACTCGGATAATCGGGACTCAATTGTACTTCAACGTTAACACTGTTGCGGCCATTATCTTCCCAGACAACATGCATGTCTAAACGATCGTAGCGTCGTGAACACCTCGGTCGAAAACAGTCTATCATTCGGCGCGAAAATATGCACCCCGAGTGATCTTCAGAAGGTTTTAGCCGTCGCTCGTTCTTTCCGCGCGAAACGAGATGCCACATGGGTTCGTAGCGTGCTTTAAAAGTATTTAATTGTTTAAAGCACGTCACTAATCTACATAGGTTATTATACTCGGCTTCATGTAAACAACAGTACGAGATATTGACTGCTGTATTTGGATAATAGAGAATATACCGACAGTTTCTCTTAGTATACGAACAGAGATACATATGTGCTTAGATTGTGACAATGGATTGCGAAGACTGTGTTCTGAAGCTAACATCTTTTTTGCGAATGTGTAACAATTCAGAAGAATTATTGGAGTTTTTGAAATTACATAACGTAATTAAAAGATCAGTAATTTGTTCAAGTTGCGAGAAACCAGCAACGTTTGATAATCACAAATTGAAGTGGAGATGCCAAAAGAAAAGCAAAGTAAAGAAAGGACATAAGTACAACGGTGGAAGTGCATGCTTTGTTGTACTGTTCCACATGGGTTTGCGACTTTCCACGTGAGGCGAGATCCATTCCACACCTCGGACATAGTTTGGGTAGAGTTATATTTTAACGAGGTGGAGCCCCCCCGCAGGGGGGGGGCGGAACATACTGTCTCCACGCATGTTGTACTGCCATATGACGTACGACAGACGGCTAAAACCTTCTAAAGGTCACTCGAGGTGCATATTTTTCGGGCTCCCCCGATTGATTATCACTGTCGGAGTCACAACAAAGGTTTTTACCAAGAAAACCGCAAGAAAATATCAACATTCGGAAAAGGCCCTATTCTGTAGATTTACCAATCTTTCCAACAATTATAAAGTGCGCGTACAACACAAAGTTTCCATTTTCGTCGCGTTCGGGAGTGCCGTTTATATAATCGAACTGAAGACTTTTCAAAGCTCATTTGAGGAACAAGTATTCGTTAAATGTCAATTCCCGTCGACAGCCACACTTCCGAGATTCGGCAGTTTTTGGGACTCGCGTTAAAGTGATTTCGTTTATGGATACCGTGCGTCTCACCTTACTCGTCGACTCGAAGTGGAGGCGAACTTGACGAAATTACAGAATACTTTCACGTGAGTTTTGAAATCGGGAGTGTCAAATCTCACGAACGATCTTTGTGTTTTCACGAGTATGCCGGAGGAGGCACACCTGTTATCGAGTTGAGGAGGAGGTCCAGGAAGGGCATCGGGCACCGGCGGAGCAACTTTACGGTAAATGTTATTTTTCATTTTGTGTAAAAGTAATCTCTCTTCCAGTGTATTTTTCAGTCGTTTTATTTCGTAATTCCATCATTTCGAAATAATGATTAGAAAACAAGAACAATAAAAAATTTTCTAAAACTTTATTCTCGCGAAGATCTTTTGCGGAAAATCTTTCGCGCGTTAATCACTTAAACATTTAGCCAAATAAAGTTTGACACGCATAAGAATTACTGATATTTTGTAATATTAGTTTTTACAATGAACACTGCTTTAATGAATTCTATATGTATACTTGAATTTCGAATTTAAAAATTGAATCACGAAGAGACAGTCATTATCTATATTCTCGAATAAATAACGAAAGTAAAAGTCGATTTGATTAGTTTTATACGGCACAATTTTTTAATTAATTTTCTTCTTTGATTAACTTCTCGTGGCCGTGCATTTTGATACAATCGACACTCGCATATAATTCGACCCATACGAAATATCTGTCGGTGACGATAATAAACCGACTATGGAAGGAGTTTTCTTCCTTCTTGATCTCTGGTCAAAATGACCAGACTGCATGGCCAGGAACGACGAAAGGTAGGTCCAATCTGGCCCAACGACGCGGTAAGTGGTCAATATTGGCCACTTTGATGGAGTACATACCTAAGTAAGGTGATGTACGAAATGAGTTGATTTTTTTCTTATTTGTCAAAATTCGGGTGGGCTATATTGTTATCTTCTCTACATATTCTCGCATATGTGCAAAATTAAAAAGACCCCTATTAAATCCTTATTAAATCGCTCGCGTATAACCACAAAATCGTTCATTGCCGATTGTAACAAGTTGCCATTGACGAAGCGAAAATTTTAAATAATTAACTTATCAAAATAAATTTATTTTATACTTATTAAAATAAAAAATTTTCTCTTTACGCTATGAAGAAGAATTCGAGACCTTGGGTTTCTTGAAATGCACGTTAATTTAGAAATTCAATACTATTGATTCAATACTGTTATTTTACTTAAACAATATTTAACACCGTATAAACTTCGCACACTCTGTGTTTGTATCAAAACTTTTGACAAAATTCTATTTGCCTTTCTTGTGTCTTCTAATTTTTAACACATGTGCATTTACAAAAAGTTTTCATTTTTTTATATGATTTCTAAGTACTTTTGTAATTGTACAAGATTGCTCCGTTAATACCTAAAACCAAATTGTAAAGAAAGAGAGGACCGCCGATCAAAATCGGCGAGGGTGGTGGAGGGCCTCTACAAGTTGGTCTGTTTTTATTGAATAAAATTTTAATTCAAATAAAAAAAGAGGTATTAGTTTATTTATAATTACAACAATGCAAAGTTTAATTTGATCAGAATGCAATCGTACTGGTTGTTCGATATAAACGGAGCAATCTTGTATGTACAAAAGAATGTTTAAATAATTTTCTAGTGAATATCCAGAACAGTGTGTGCTACAAATTTTGCCGGCAAAAAGTATACAAGTTTAATACAAAACTTGACACATTTAATTATACCAAAGTGCTAGTAGAAATAAAGCATGTCAATAAAATGGGATGATTAATGATAAAAAATCAAACTTTAATAAACTTGCTGTACAGTCTAACATAACTTCCCAGATAGCACACTGAATTCACAAAGTATTCTTTAAGTTTTCTTTTTTCTGAATTGTAATTCTTTAGGAATTCATAGAAGAATACAATAAGAGTGACAGAGGAAGTTACATGCACCATAAATCGTTTTCCTGACAACTTCTTCAAGTATTCATCTCGAATTCAATAAATGTAAACTTTATGAATTCAAGGGGAATAGTGTTAGAACAAAGAGGATTACAAAATATTTACCCAATGTATGTACACATCTAATATGCAGTAACATTACACCATTATTATAATTTCTCACTCAACAGTGAGATACTCTCAACCGAAGCTCGTTGACAATCGGATAATTCTTCCGTTTCGGTTCTCGTCGTTCGATTCTTTCTTTTACACAATAGAACTATTGCACAAAATTAATTGCACATAACGTTACGCACACAAAATATTGCACGTGGTAACACGCTGCACAAGAACGTCCGGATGGCGGTTAGCGAATACTTGCGAAGTATTCATTATAATGAACTTCAGAAGAATACTTCAAGACGAACTGATTGAGACTAATTCTTCAAGAATTCTTCAGATATTCATTTTTCTAATTCTGTATGTTTTCTTTAAAATGAATTCTCTATGAACTTATGTTCATCTTTATGCTATCTGGGTTGTCAGCAACATTTTATATTTAGTAGTTATACGTATAATTTATATTTCACATTTTACTTTTTACTCCATTGTCATATGTAAGTTTCATGATAAGAGCATACATACTCAACGTAGACAGCTGCGGCATGCGAAACGAAGAAGATTGGTTTTTGGTTCGTGTCGCTACGTCGATTTTTCGCCGAGTATAACGTTTTAAAAATCGGGCGCGCGCGCACCATTCATGTCTGAAGGCCGCGTGAGTTTTACGCAAGTAGTACGCGAGCTTACTACGTCCCCAAAAAACTGGCATAAAAACATACGACGCACATCTGTTCGGTAGTAAACATTGCCGCGCGAGATGCCGCGCGAGACGCCGCGTATACGCGGCGTCTGCTGCTGCTGTCTCGGGATTAAGAGATCGCGAGTCGATATAATCGTCAATAACTTCGCACAGAAAAATCGTAGCAAGATGATCCTGATCTCGTTAGAAAGCTAAGATTCCAGCGCTTCTAACGAGATAAGAATGGCTTATCTCGGATCATTAGTTTATGAGGCATTATTGATAAATTCCGAGAAAATTGATTTTGTCCCAAGATTGAGATTGTGAATTAATTTTCCGACTGGAATAGGCGGGGGTGGTGGAGGGCCTCTACAAGGTTAGTTTTCAGAGCGTTACTTTAGAATATAACGTAAGAATGGTATGTAATAATGTCTAATAAGGGACCAAAATAATAGTAAATGTAATTAGGAAGTAAAAATATGATTAAATTTATTTGTTAACAATAAAACTTACAAATCGTAACATATATTTTCTATTTCATAAAGCTATCAATTTGATGTAAATGTTCTATTTGCAAACCATCGGACAATGCGCCGATGTTTTCAAATAACATTGAAGCTTGTGTGCTCAGAAGGCATCAAGGTATCACGTGGTAATGTTTCAGGCCATTACTTCAGAGTATAATACAACATTTGGTCAATAATCTCAGGCCGGTATTCATAGTCAGATCATCTTACCAAGTGAGAATAAATGATGTTCGTCAAAACGGTGTCAAATCTACATTGTCAAATTCGACGTCGATTCGATATCAATTTAACGGTATCGATGTCGAAGGTCTGTGTATATTCAAGACCGTCTTGAATGTATCTAAAAATGCTGTATGGAATATGTCATAGGTTACAGAGTATCTAAAGATACTCCTAAGAGACTAAAGATCTTGAATATATAAGATCTGACTATGAATACTAATTCAACTCTCGCAAGACAGCACTGTTACATCATTTCACAATATCCCAGATAACAATTCTTGCGCGAAGATTTTGCTTGTCTTGTGTATGCAAACTTGTACGATATTTGCTTGAGTTTTGCTTGATTATAAGATATGTTTAGTCTGTGCTTTTGCACGCAAGTGGTTAGCTCATGCGTTAACGTATAATTTTGCGCGCATATATCTAACTTACGTACGAAAAGGGCTCCACGACGCAAGCATCCTATCCTAGTACGTCGTTAATGCTAGATGTTTGAGTGCAAAATGTTTTCTGGGATTAAACTAAACTATTCCTAACTTCACAACCGTCTGCCCAGATAGCATAAAGATGAACATAAGTTCATAGAGAATTCATTTTAAAGAAAACATACAGAATTAGAAAAATGAATATCTGAAGAATTCTTGAAGAATTAGTCTCAATCAGTTCGTCTTGAAGTATATTCTTCTGAAGTTCATTATAATGAATACTTCGCGATTCAGTACTGTGAATACTTTAAGAATTTATGAGGAATTATTTGTCATTCGCTAACCGCCATCCGGACGTTCTTGTGCAGCGTGTTACCACGTGCAATATTTTGTGTGCGTAACGTTATGTGCAATTAATTTTGTGCAATAGTTCTATTGTGTAAAAGAAAGAATCGAACGACGAGAACCGAAACGGAAGAATCATCCGATTGTCAACGAGCTTCGGTTGAGAGTATCTCACTGTTGAGTGAGAAATTATAATAATGGTGTAATGTTACTGCATATTAGATGTGTACATACATTGGGTAAATATTTTGTAATCCTCTTTGTTCTAACACTATTCCCCTTGAATTCATAAAGTTTACATTTGTTGAATTCGAGATGAATACTTTAAGAAGTTGTCAGGAAAACGATTTATGGTGCATGTAACTTCCTGTCACTCTTATTGTATTCTTCTATGAATTCCTAAAGAATTACAATTCAGAAAAAAGAAAACTTAAAGAATACTTTGTGAATTCAGTGTGCTATCTGGGTGGTAACATATACGACTGTCATGTTATTTAATTATTGCAGTATGTAGCACCTATATCTATTATGCCGTAAACGTTTAATTAAATATACTTTTTCCCTCTGTACACATAGAAATATAAAAAATAGGATTTAATGTAATGTATATACAAGGTTTTATCCAAATAAAATGTTTCGTCAAGTCTTTAGGGCAGTTTTTTTCTTCATAAATTTGTTAAGTAAATTTTTCTTCTTCTTTCGATGTATGTGAGTATCTGACAAATTTAAGCTGTCTAAATTATCTAACGATGGCAGCTTTTGCACAATTGTCTCTGTATTTAACTCGTCAGTTTGCTTCGTTTGCTTCGTCTTCCACTTTGAGGTAATTTTTTCCCATCGTAGGAATGTCTTATTCTTTTTACCACTGATATTTGCGGCTTTTATATCACTTGATTCTGCGATAATCTCACTGTGACAATTTGCATCCTTCTGTTCTGGATATTTTAATGCTTCATTTGCTTTTTCACTAATATACGATATGTCACTGCACTTATCGGATAAAATTTTCTTTACTTCCGTAGTTTCTTGTATTGTACTGCTATTTCCCATTTGAGTTGAACTACTGTGAAATTAATAATTGTATCACTTGCGTTTTAAAAAAAAATTAATGTGAATCAAATGGAACAAGAGTTACGTTACCTCGTGGCAACAGCAGATTGTATGGAATCACGTAATTTGCCCCAGAAATCATACAATCCTCTACGATTATAATCCAAATGAAATATGTATTTCAGTTGAATTGGCAATTCACAGCTCTTGTATATGCACGGTATAATTTTTCTCTGTCGCTTTTCTAAAGAAAAATATAGTTTTTTTTAGAACACAGCACTTATATGGAATTCAGTTTCGAAAGAGGTATAATGTGAAACATACCGATACTTAAAGCTTGAGTATAATTCAGGAAAAACTTGTTTGCCGAGCTTTTCAGAAAGCTCGGCGATACTATAACAAGCAGTCTATTGCATCGCTCGGATATTAACTTCATTATTGCCTCTTGCTCGAATTCTATACCGGCAACCAAATCCCGGTCTTTCAAACACAACTGAAAACAATAACGCAGTTTTATTTTACCAAAACCTTTGTAAAAAGACGTAGAGAAAGGTCCTCTATTATGAAATTCTAATATGAGATAGTAGGTGTCCGAATTCAATCACAAATCTTTTTCTTTTTACGATTACACGATCTAACAATCAATTTTCCACTAAATGGATTTCACCCCAAGAGCAATGAATTCATAGTAGGACCAACAGATGACGCCTATTAATTTAGCAGAAACTTCGCTATCTTATATTAGAAGGCTATTTCATAATAAAGGACTTTCCTTTCTACATTATGTAGATTTATCTGCAATACCTTCAGGTTGGATTGCGTTTCGAGCTTCTCTATTATTACATTCACAAAATCAATGTCTTCTTCAGCGTACAGAAGGAATGCGTCATAATATTGCGTCTTTAAACCTTTCCTTAACCTATGAATATCGCCTGTAGGAAACATACAAGCAAATGTCGTCACATACAATTATACACGCGAAGCACTTCATAAATTTATATTGCACAGGATGATCCAAACTAAAGTATTATCGATTCTGAATTCTTCAGAACAAACCTGATGTAAGTATCTCTTCATCTGCACATTTGTCTATCGGATCAGCTGACTCTTGCGCTCTCTGCTGATGCTCCAGATATCTTTTGGCGTCACTCTCTGTATCAATAAATTCAGACGACGATTACGATCACACACAAGATTTCTATATTTATATAACTGTTATACATTTTTATTAAACTGTAATTACAAGTTACTCCTTTTTTTGTCTTAACAATACGTACGGAACAAAGCTTCGGTGTCGTCAATAACGTCCCATCTGTCCATCTGTTCCATTATGGTTTGAAACCTTTTTATCGTAACATCTTTTTTACTTTTCTCCAACAACGTCAACATGTGGTTCGTCGGGTTGGAGTGTGTCATTAGCAGCGACATGACGTCTGCACTAAATTCCAACTGATCCGCCAGGCCTCTCCAGTCCCTTATAAATCGTTTATAAATTAATTACCATATACATATATGATACTCTTGAAAGGGCACATTTGTGTCGATAAAGCTTGATCGACAATGCGCTCTTTGCATCTGGGAACACTCTATTTTACATAAGCAAATCAAAACACTTAAAAAAACTTGTCAACAATGTACGATTGTATAATGTACAATTTATCAACTTACACAAATCTTTTTAAACGTATTTATTGGCTACAAAATCAAGTGTCTCTAGACACATTGGCCCGTATTCCGAATCCTCTTTTATCAATAAAAATGCCGCTAAAAGGCTAATAAGCCTTCTGATTGGCTATAAGCCACCCAGATAGCCAGTGTGAGCACGAGTCGTTTTCATGTTGCTGACAAAAGTGTTAACCTCTTGCAATACATCTGTATCGTCTATTGCGCTGTTGTTTGCTAGCATTTGATGTCGGAAATGAAACATTTGCATGATTCAAACATTATGCTAGTATTAGATATAATATGTGTACATCTGTTAGAAAATTGAAAACAATGTGGGCTAATTATTCGTTAACAGTATATGCCCACTCGATGTGTTCTCTCTTTAACTGTGCACTTAACTGCGACAATATGTTAACATTACGCTAGCTGTACTTAAATCACTCGAACATTGAATTCACATTCCTAGCGAAGAGTTAGCATCACTTGCTGGCATTTTATTATCATACATTGCTCGAGCATACTGGCTATCTGAACACTTTTAAAGACGCTTTCATCGATAAAAGAGGATACAAAATACGAGTCAAAGAACACAGTGTAGATCAGGCTTTATGGCCTGGTCTACAATGAGTTGTTAGTCGTTAGTCAAAAGTTGGAAATACATGTTGATTTCCTTTTCCTTTCTGGATGGATGAAAAAACCGACATATAGTTCTGACTTCTGACTAGCGACTAACAACTCATTGTAGACTGGTAGTCTTAGGCCTGGTCTACAATGAGTTGTTAGTCGTTAGTCAGAAGTCGGAACTATATGTCGGTCCTTTTTCTTCCACTCAGAAAGGAAAAGGATCAACATATAGTTGCGACTTCTGACTAACGACTAACGACTCATTGTAGACCGGGCCTTAAAGTCGCGAGCGAGCGCATACCTCAACATGCCGCTGTCACTCAGCAAAATTGTCTGGGGGTTCAACATTGTTGCGATAGCTTGTCTACTCGTAACAGTGGCCGCGATAAGCGGCACGGTCGACAAGTCAATTGTCATCTTGACCCTTTTTCTCTATCCTTTATTTAAATGGATTTGTTGCATCAAGACACTGCGCCTTACAGTACCTCGACGAAGCTGTTGCTATCACGGCTGTAACTGTACCAGAATTGTTGATCTGAAACGCGTTTGTCGCGACAATTTATCATTGCCACGATCGGCTCTCCTGCGTCGTCTACAGTGCACGGAGTAAGGAGTAGGAGTAAGGAAATAGATCAATTTTATTTCTCACTCCTACTTGAGCTCCTACGTTCACTCTCGGCGAGTCTGAACGCCATCGGCCAGTGTTACAAATATTTAAAAAGATGCCTGTATTTTAGCTTCCTTACATCAAAAGCTAAAGGCTGGTCTACAATACATGGAGTAAGCTGGAGTAAACTGGAGTAAGGAGTAGGAGTAAGGAAATAAATCCATTTTATTTCCTTACTCCTACTCCTTACTCCAGCTTACTCCATGTATTGTAGACCAGCCTTTAAGGTTATGATTCTTACTCCTTACAACACCAGGCTTACTCCACGCATTGCAGACGA
Source organism: Vollenhovia emeryi (assembly GCF_000949405.1). NCBI lineage: Eukaryota > Metazoa > Arthropoda > Insecta > Hymenoptera > Formicidae > Vollenhovia > Vollenhovia emeryi. Next base: position 49,400 of record NW_011966944.1, on the reverse strand, counting down.
CGCATCCGAGTTGCTCCGACGATCGTTCGTCGCGATTAACGTACGTTGAACGAGGCTTCCAACACCTGTTGACGGATCTCTCTCTCCTTTTCACTATGCACGCGTCTGTTAAAAGCTACGGACTAGTTAATCTCACTCCTGGATACTCTCTGGAAATTCACAGGATGATCGCCAACGCTCCGCGCGATCCCTACCCCGGAAGTGACGATTTAAATGGCGATTTAAATGACCGTGTGACGAAAAGATCTGCTGCCAAATTTACACGTATGCTCCGACTTTACGTTGAATTCGTACTCCTTTTCTCGTTCTGCTTTACAGATCTTATTTTATAAATGCGTGTAGACAGTGCCGATGTTTAACTTGCAGATAATACTTTCAATTTGGACATCACAAAGTTTTTACGGCAATTGCGACCAAATTATTCTTCACTTAATCGGTATTTAAATTCAATCGAACGAAGCAAAATTTCTATTATACTTCATCTATTTGATTCTATATAATTTGTTGTTCCTAATTAAAATTTTTTTACAAATATTAATATTTCTATCGAAGTTAACAATAGTATCCCAGATAGCACACTGAATTCACAATTAAGTATTCTTTAAGTTTTCTTTTTTCTGAATTGTAATTCTGTAGGAATTCATAGAAGAATACAATAAGAGTGACAGAGGAAGTTACATGCACCATAAATCGTTTTCCTGACAACTTCTTCAAGTATTCATCTCGAATTCAATAAATGTAAATTTTATGAATTCAAGGGGAATAGTGTTAGAACAAAGAGGATTACAAAATATTTACCCAATGTATGTACACATCTAATATGCAGTAACATTACACCATTATTATAATTTCTTACCATACTAACGTGGGATGATTTCTAAATACCAGAGAGTATAAGTTAGTATAAGCAAGTGGCAAGCCGGCAAAAGATCTGATCCGAGTCGACACGGATCAATTGAATGATCCGAAAATACCTGATGGTTTAAGTATTTTGTAATGGCCGAGAAGCTAGTGCAAGCTATACAAGAATTGTTAGTTTTCTCCGATCTCTCTTAAGTATTTTTTATATATAGATATAATCACATAGAATTATACGATACAGTTATGGTATGGATATATCTCATACACAATTTGGCTGTACATACGCGCATGTACTAATCAAAGCCACATTACCCCACATACAACTTTTCTCTCATTGGTCTGCCCAGAACAATGTCGGATGCGCAGAAGAATCGACGCAAAATGAAACAAATGACCGAGTGGACCTACTAGTTGTGCACTATGGTGTAACAAATGAAAAAAAGTATGTTTCACTTTTTAAAAAATGAAGGAAAAGAACCTGTAATGCACGATATCTAAAAAATAAATGGTCTCCTGTTTATTTATTCATAACACAACTGTTATCATACAAGCAATTTACAATACGCTCGAAGTAATTACAAAACAAGTTGCCAACTTATGCATACACGCCTTACATTCTAATTTTTATAAAGATATATCCGTATCATGTTTTCGGCATTTCATTTTTGCACGTAACAAGTAAATTTCATAAACTTTCTATATTTGTTTTTATTTTCTGCTGAATAATCACCAAGTTTATAAATGGAAATGGTCGCAGCAATAGAAAGTCAAAGATGCCCCCCGGTGTCTCCTTTCGTGTAGTTTCATGTATTTCATAAGCTCCCATTAAACTCTGCTACTTGCACTCACTTCTTTTCTTAATAGATTAAACAAAATCTGAACTTTACTTCTCAGAAGCTTTTCTGAAAGTCAATCTTCCTGCGTCTATTATCTATTACAAATATTTATAACAAAATTACATAAAATTACGCTTATCAGTTTAATTTGGACAATATACAATTCATGATATAAATACGTTGTAAGACACATATGTATATTATAAGATAGAACAATGTATTATAAGTAGAATTATATAAAAGTTTCTTAAATTAATTCAAATGCATACGTCAGTCTGGCAAGTCCGAGTGCTAATAGTCTCAACAAGTACTCCCCAAGAGTGCAACGTTGTAATCGCGAGTTGAATATCTTTTGTAAATGTTGACAATAAATCGTCAACAATCAACGCTACGATCCAATACGGGGCTCTGATCCAATACGCGTTTCTACCTTACGATTGAAGTAGAAACTAGAATCTCACACGCCACATGTATATTACAATCTATCTGATCTCGCCCGTATCGGATCACAGGTCATCGTGTTGGTCCGCGTTGTCCCCGAATTCGATCTCCAGCTGCAGCCTGTAGTCCATGGCGACGAAGACGATGACCAGGAGCACGGGCAAGCGGAATCTGGACTGCCAGCCGAGCTTCAGTATGAACATCAAGGAGCGATGAAGGGTGCCACTGTTTCCCAGGAAAATGTCAGTAGGCATCCTTCGCATCCTTCGATCGGGACCTTCGGACGTGATTTGGCTCCGGCTGCGTGGTACACGCTCGAGTGCACGTCGGGTCTAAACGGCGAGAGGCACAAGTCCTCGGTCATCCGGGACGCGGTCCATGTTCCTCGAGGCAATCGGACAGTCTACTTCTCGATGAGCGGCTTCTCACGTCGGCGGTCAACGTCCCGCATCGCCGTATCTATATTCTATATCAATTAAAATTCCCGTGAAATCTCTCTCGCTCTGAAAAGTTGGATCGCGCGAAAGAATCGGATTTGCACAACGTCATCGTGACGGTACTAACCGCACTATCGTCCTCTGTTTTTAACATCCACCCTTGACAGTTCTCCTCCGACCTCCGAGGCTTGACCCTTCGCACATACACGCGCGCGCGAGCGGTCCCGTCATGATGCGCGCACAGGCGCACGTGTGTGAGCGCGTAATCTTGCTGTTGCGCCAGAACAGAACGGATTAAGATCACACGGTTGGTCCAATTTGGTCCAATTCTAATGGTCGCAATCTCCGGTGTATATGTATTTGAGCCTGTAGTGTCGATACAGTGCAAATAATCCACGGGATAATATACACGGAGTGCACGCAGTGCCGATAACGAAGTAGCGCGAGCAATGCAGTGTGCAGGCCATAGACATAGTATATATAGACTGCGCATTGTGGCTGCAGAAGTGTACATTTTAGAAAGAGACAACATGCTTTCCCTCGTGGCACGTTTTTACCAATGCTTTAATACGTGTGCATTTACATCGAATCACATTGCCTGTGTCCAGCAGAAGTTAGCGCTTGCTAAGCGCTTTGCGTTCATTGGATTATACTTTCAGATCTGTGCTGAAATAGAGCTATTCTTCTAGATCTACCCAATCAGCATAAAGCACTTAAAGCGCTAACTTATGGAGAACACAGCCATTGAGTGTACCAACCGGAAAAAATAATATGAATTTAATTCATGTCGATTGCCTCATAATCTGCTTCTCCGTGCATAACTCTAGAAATATTCGTCCTTTTTTACGTGACATTTTAATGTAATTTTGACACGAAACGAAGATGCATAGCAAAATAGTTCCAGAAGTAAAAATGGCCGTAAAAAGGCGCTCAAAACAGTCTCTTGAAACGGCATCGTTAAGCCCGTATCAGACTAAAGCCCGTATCAGACTACGGATTGGGATTGGGATTAGATTGAAATTTAACCAATCATAAGGCTTGTTTTCTACATAGACTTCTATAGACGGACCCTTTTACGAGGGGTAACTGATAATCGCGGTAAGGGGATCACTCGTCTGACTTCGACTCTTTCCGGTGAGATTCGGTAATATTCGGTTCACATTTCCAATACGTGTGCACACGTATATACGGCGCGTTGCTTGTGTGCGAGCGAGCGCGCGCGCGTGGCCGAACGAATCATCCCCTCCAACTTGGAGTGGGGATGATCCTGGATGGGGATTGGAAATGTGAACCAAATATTACCGAATCTCACCGGAAAGAGTCGATGTCAGATGAGTGCCTCCGCGCCCCGAATATCAGAACCCCTCTTGCCCAGAGTCGTAGCTAACATTCCGTCTATAGAAGTCTATGGTTTTCTATTGCTGCACTGGTGAACTAGTGCAGTAAGCTAGAATGAGAAAAAATATACTTGTCCTACTCTAACTTATTGCACTAGTTCACCAGTGCAGCAACAGAAAACAAGCCTACAGTAAAGTTTACTAATCTTAAGTTCAGTAACTTTTACTCTGATTGGTCAAATTTCAATCTAATCCCAATCTCAATCCGTAGTCTGATACGGGCTTAATACGGATTGAGATTGGGATTAGATTGAAAGACCAATCCGACCAATCAGAGTGAGGGTGCTTTCACATGGAGCGTAAGTTGCGTAGCGTAACCTGCGTATCACCAATCACAGGATCATGCTGATAGAACCGTTTCAATAATTCCGTTGAACTAGTCCTGTGATTGGCGATACGCAGGTTACGCTACGCAACTTACGCTCCATGTGAATCCAGCCTAAGTTGCGTAGCGTAACCTGCGTATCGCCAATGACTGCTGTTCCACCGAGGGTCAGAGTCGGGCTAGAGTCGGGTCAGAGTCGGGTTGGGGTGAGCGATTTTGCGGTGGAAACATTGGGGTTAGTGTTTCCACCGCAAAAACGCTCACCCATGGACCTAAGAATCTCTGGACCGAGCAAGAAGTGGGAGAACGGGCAAGGGGGCTGTTAAATTTGCGGTAAGGGGGGGGCGAGAGTGCTCTCCTTTTCTGTCCTCTTGGTATCTCATGGTAT